>NC_056730.1:877078478-877085978 GCF_019279795.1 Protopterus annectens | reverse complement strand
TTAAATAGTCTACCAACATTGCAGTTCACAAACAAAACAAAACACATTAAAAATTCTTTACAAATTTCCCTCCTAATGTTATAAACCATAACCATAGGAGCATCATTAAAATTCAATCTTTAAAAATGTAATTAAAGTTAAAAAATGTTTGCTATAAGTAGCGATCATAAACATTGCTCTATATCATCACACGAAGGAAATGTAAGGACCTAAACAATAAATACAACTTAATAACGGAACTAAAAACTGTCAACTGGCACGAAATGGGCATATCACCTTTAGCTGCACCTCAATCCAAAGTGTGAACTCCTATAAACATAGTTCAAATGCTTCAAAGCATTGCAAGCTATCCAAAGGAATTTTTTAAAAGAAGAACGATAACGACGTCTTTCCTTTCTTACATTCACTCTAGCAACACTAACATTCTCTTAATGAATCTACCTACATATCGAAAGGAAGAAACACTCAGCTATGGTAATATAAACAAACCTATCCTACTTACAACCAAAGAACCGACAGAACATACATTTCTACATAGGAAAAACAGATAGGTTGCTGAAGAATCGAATTAGAGAGCATCTTTATAACATCAGAACTGGTGTTAGCACAAATGCTTTAGCGAAACATGTAATGACCACTGGTCCCACTCATTCTTTTGAGTTTATGGTCATTGAAACCATTACACCTAATGTCAGAGGAGGGAATGTTACTAACATTACTGAGGAGAAGGAACTGAAATGGATCATTCGTCTGAGAGCAGATTTTGGTAGAGGCCTTAATGATAGGATGTCTATTAAGCCTATTCTACGTTCCAAAAGTCTTAGGGTGAGGTAATTATGTTTGTCATATGTTCTTTAGTGTCATGTTGTTTGACTGTCCAATAAGTGACAGGTCTTATATTAAGAGTGTTAAATATTAATGTTTAGTAAATTAATATTCAATAGATAGTCTTGATATGTTCTGTTTTTAAAAATACATAATTTTTTAAACTAATAATATTATGCTGCACGTAGGAAGCTCTTGACTATTTGTTATGAGATATTGGTTGCATTGTTTGTATTAGCTGATTTAGCTACTTTTGTATGTATTTGAGAAGTCAGCAACTGCCGTTTTTATTCTTACTGTGATTTTCTGACTTCTTGTGATTGTTATTTACTCCCTATATTTGTTCCTATTTGTTTGTCACTGTGCAGTATTGGTTATGCATTTGATTAGTAATTTTAGAATACCTTGGTCATTAGCGATACTGTTTTATGATATGGGTGGGGTTTAGCATTTTAGCAGGCAAACAGTGTTGAGCTCTGTTTGAGTTCAACGTGGTATGCTTCTTGTTAGCCTCTCCTGTCATTTGGGCGGAGCTTAGCAGCTCAGCGTTGAGCTTCGTATTGAGTTTAATGGTGTATACTTTTTGTCAGTTTCTCTTTGATCTTCGTATAATGCTATGGATCTTATGCTATTACTTACCTATTACAGCCTTCATTTCCATTAATTTGAGCCTTTAACCTCTACCGACGAAGCTAGTGTTGTTGGATGCTTGGTTGCAGGTTGGATAGCTTTGATGTCATGATCGCAGCAACGCATTCCTTTGCTTTTAGATGTAGGTAGATTCTTTTGTTAGAAAAGTTAGCGTTGGTTAGTTATATAAGCATAACGCTGAGCTCTGTGATATGTTCAATGTGGTACGCAACCTGTTAGTTTATATTTGGTTTTGGTATGGTGCGATGTATTAGCGTCAACGTCATCATAGTTTATTATTCTGAGCGTTTGAACCACACAGATGAATATGTTCTGTCGGTTCTTTGGTTGTAAGTAGGATAGGTTTGTTTATATTACCATAGCTGAGTGTTTCTTCCTTTCGATATGTAGGTAGATTCATTAAGAGAATGTTAGTGTTGCTAGAGTGAATGTAAGAAAGGAAAGACGTCGTTATCGTTCTTCTTTTAAAAAATTCTTTTGGATAGCTTGCAATGCTTTGAAGCATTTGAACTATGTTTATAGGAGTTCACACTTTGGATTGAGGTGCAGCTAAAGGTGATATGCCCATTTCGTGCCAGTTGACAGTTTTTAGTTCCGTTATTAAGTTGTATTTATTGTTTAGGTCCTTGCATTTCCTTAGGTGGTGATGATATAGAGCAATGTTTATGATCGCTACTTATAGCGAACATTTTTTAACTTTAATTACATTTTTAAAGATTGAATTTTAATGATGCTCCTATGGTTATGGTTTATAACATTAGGAGGGAAATTTGTAAAGAATTTTTAATGAGTTTTGTTTTGTTTGTGAACTGCAATGTTGGTAGACTATTTAATGAATGTTAGCTCTTTAATAAATGAACTTCCTGATTCAATTCAGGAAGTGATGCTGTAACAGGAGAGTCATGATTGGTTGTTACAGGTTTTAAATGTGATTTATCACTTGGTCAGTTATGGTCTGATGAAGCATTTTGTGAAAGCGCTAACCACCGACTGAGTGCACAATAAATTTTCGTGTTTGTGAAGTACCTTGGATCCTTTGCTTCATTACTGAAGGATATTTTTGATTCTAACCACATTGAATGACGTTTTTGGACTTATCTTAAGCTCAGGACAGTATAATTATCGCATGGTTGCTGCTGTTGGAGTTTTTGCTGTTTTTCTTATATATATATATATATATATATATATTTATATATATATATATATATATATATATATATATATATATATATATTTATATAAAAAATATATAAAATATATACATATATATATATATATATATATATATATAGAGAGAGAGAGAGAGAGTGCCTTCAGACATCAGGTCCACACTCTGAACCTCCTTCTTCAACTGCTGCACTGTTCTGCCTTGCTACAAAACAGAGCGTCACATGTGGACACAGCCTAACATTAGGGGGGTATATAGGGACAGAGCATAGATAGGCCTATTACAAACCTATGAAGTTTGTACATGATACATTTCACATTAGCATGACTGTTCTGAAGGTGGTGGGGTCTGACACTCATAACTTCATTACTTCCACCTTCAGCTATTTGCCAGACTAATATACATGTTTGGAGGAACAGAACAAACACTGTGATGGCTTATATCTTGTCATTCTGTGCAGATCCGCACAGTTGCCAGGTATGGCCCACTGCCCACAGGGCCAGATGCTATGTCCATAGCAGTTGTTCAGCAGGACATCATTACAGGAAGTCTTGATGGCACATATCAAGCTTTTGAAATCATCTGTCCCATTATTACAGACCAAGTACTACATTCAATTATATGCTGACATATTTCACATACCTGTTTTATTAGTATGCTCTTTTCTGTGTTGCACTTCATGATGTCTCCCATGTTTTGTTTTTTTTCTTTTTAGTATTATTTTTTTTACTATTATTTCTGTTTTTGCTGGGTTTTTTGTTTGTTTTCTGTCTCTCTGTCTCTGTCTCTCTTTCTCTCCCTCCACTACAGGGGTGGAGCTAGTTTGAATATGTTGCAGCATTGCTTTTGTAGATGATGCTCATGATGAGGTGATGGCCTCTGCACCAGTTGGTGTTCTCCACTTGCTAACTGCATGCAGCCAGCTGTGTAGAACTTCCAATAGCCAATGTCATAGCAACCCACTACTATAAATGACTACATGATGTGGGTGTTGTCCCTTTACCTTTCCTGTATGGAAGACATCCTTCCTGTGTGTGGGCAGCAGTGTTACAAACAACAGGTAACAATACTTCTTACAACAGGACTTGTGGACACAGGCCAAATACATGTTTGTATAAGGCTCCAGACATATGGACAGTGTGAGTATTGCTGATATATGCATTGAATACTGCTGGTATTACAGGGTTTGTGTGTACATGCTAGTTTTGCATGGAATGCAGTCTGTCTGCATAGCTCTCAACTATGGGCCTATCCACATAATGGCCAGAGAAGTGGCTGTTATGTTGTGCCTGTTCACCACACAGGTCTTGTGTCTGACATATCAGTGGCATTATCTCCATTGATTGCTATCGGTACATAACATCCATTTGTGTTTCTGACTTCACATTCCTGAGTAAGGTTATGTTGCAACCAATCATGTAGCACCAGCAACTTTCACAGTGTATAACAGCAATATTGCAAATATGGCCCTGTGTTCCAGCCTCTGTCCTCCACATATATAACAGGCTTTGTCCAGATATCATGCAGTAAGAGGTTGTTAGGTAATGGCCTATCATTATTTAGTGATGGGATTCCTGCTGTCATTCCAGTGATGTTGTGGACTCCCACACAAATTGTGTGTTAGGATCCACATATATATATGAGGGCAACAGCTGGACAAAATGTGTCTGAACTAGTACAGTCTGGAGGCCAGAGTATGGAAAACACTGTTATATGCCCTTGCCCTTGTAAAACATTTTATGGGGAGGGGTATTAAATGCTTTTAACCTAGGCTGTTACAGCATGTGAAGGACATCAGTGTTAAGAAACATTGAGGTATATGGCTGTACATTTTCATACATTTCACCATGGGAACAGTGGTGGGCTACAGCTTAATGTCTTACACACAGTTCTGTTTGTCAGTGTGATAGTGACGTTTTAAGTTAAGCATTGTTATGTAACAGATACATTTACATTGTGACAACTAATACTTTTCCCCCTAGGGGATGAACACAGAGTGTAATTAGAGTCTGCTGCACTACATTTGTAATTAAGTGTTGATTGGTTCTTATCTTCAAGGCAATTGTTTTTTTTTACTGTTGTACTACTTGAAGGCCTTAGCCTGGACAGCAAAGCATGTGAGGGACATCAGTGTTAAGAAACATTGAGGTATATGGCTGTACATTTTCATACATTTCACCATGGGAACAGTGGTGGGCTACAGCTTAATGTCTTACACACAGTTCTGTTTGTCAGTGTGATAGTGACGTTTTAAGTTAAGCATTGTTATGTAACAGATACATTTACATTGTGACAACTAATACTTTTCCCCCTAGGGGTTGAACACAGAGTGTAATTAGAGTCTGCTGCACTACATTTGTAATTAAGTGTTGATTGGTTCTTATCTTCAAGGCAAGTGTTTTTTTTTACTGTTGTACTACCTGAAGGCCTTAGACTGGACAGAAAAGTATGTTATATTTTTCACATTACTGTATCAAATGTTTTATTTGAGAGTTGCATTAATCAGTTATTATGTATTTCAAACACCTAACTGCTATAAGAAATGGCAGAAACAATTAAATAGTACACAAATAAACATTTCTGTGTATGCAAACTTCTGTGTGGTGTGATGTGCCTTGAATTGTGTGTGGGTATATGTTTCATGCAATAATTCTCATTTGTAGGAATGAATCCAACACTGGCCATTTTAAAAGGTGGCAGATGTAGGAATAATGTCTATTTGATATGCTGTGCACCCTCTATATATACTCTTCTTATACATATCTATAAGTACTAATATCTTATATCGCATAGTATATAATATCACACACACACACACACACACATATATATATATATATATATATATATATATATATATATATATATATATATATATACATGTGTGTGTGTGTATATATATATATATATATATATATATATATATATATATATATATACGTATATATATATATATATATATATATATATATGTGTGTGTGTGTATATAAATATATATATATGGATATGTATATGTATATATATGTGTGTGTGCATGTATCATTGGAATGTTTGGTGCTTCCACATTGTACATTCCCTATGGTAGAATGACTGTTCTGCATGATATGTTACAGATATCATCCTGACATCTTATAGCTGAGATAGTTTACCGTTAACTTCTTGTGGGTGTGTTGTGTAGGGTCCCAGGTTCAAGACTTGCAAGTGCTGCTTACTGTGTTGCAAGGCATATCTGTTCAGCTGTGGAGGAAGGGGAAATGGCAATAATTTCAAGAGATTCCTAATTTGGGCCGCTTCACCCCCATTAACAGTGTGTCTGGTCAAATGTTTTGCAGTGAGGTTCAGAGGGTGGTTCCAATGTGCGAATGCAATACACATTTATGTATGTGTGTGTGTATATATATATATATATATATATATATATATATATATATATATATATATATATATATATATATATATATATATATATATATATATATATATATATATATATATATATATATATATATAGCGGCTTAGTGGTGCAGCGGTTAATGCTGTCGCTTCACAGCAAGAGGTTCTTCGGTTCGATTCTCAGCTGGGGTGCCTTCTGTGAGGGGTTTGCATGTTCTCCCTGCGTTCGCGTGGGTTTCCTCTGGGTACTCCGGTTTCCTCCCACATTCTAAAGACATGCTTCTGGAGCATTTCTCCCCAGGCCTCCACTGAAAACAGGATCTGTAGAACCTAGTCCGACTTTCCCAGTCAACAAATGCTAAAAAAAAAATATATATATATATATATATATATATATATATATATATATATATATATATATACACATACATAAAAAGGCATATATTAATACATTTTCCCTACTGTTGAATGACTGTGCTGCATGATATGTTAGAGAAAACATCAGGTTTATGTACAGATCATATGGTGTAGTGGTAAATCACTGTGGCTATGGTATGTAGGGTCCTAGGTTTGAGACTTGCAAGGGCTGGTCATTTTGTTGCTGGGCAAAACAAGGGCTGCTGAATACAGAGTGACTAAGGCACGTTTAAGCAGTTGTAAGTGGGTATGCGTGGGTTTGCACTACAGTAAGCAATACTAACATCCGGTTAAATATGCTTACCGACAGTTAGCCTTAAAAGTGCTTAATCTATGTAGGCATTGCTTAGCATTGTGCAAACAGGCTTAATCTCTCTTACTTCTGCTTAAAAGTGCTTGCTTCTGCTTATCCCTGTGCTAATGCTTTTAAAAGAAAAGAAAAAGGGGTGATAGGTAAGTGGTGAAAAGGGGGGGTATACAGAGGGAAAGACAATAGGGAAAGTAGCTAGGAATGTGCAGGACGGGTGTAGGGAAGGTCCATCACTGTCCATTTCTTCTACAAAAGCTGTGCATATAAACTGAATTTGGAGGTAGATTTGGACGCTCAAACCACTGAGAGAGGGTTGAGGACAACAATATGTTTTGAATCCAGTTAGACCAGATTACATGTGTCCAGTGGACATGTGTGTGAAATGGACAGCTATGTATGGGGTGTGATTTTTTTGTGGGGGAACAGATTGCCCTTTTTTTAAGGTAAGAGTGAGATGTTGGGGAAGGATAATAGGTATATTTGGGGAGGTAGGTTGGGTAGAAAGATAGACAAGACAGCATACAGGAGCAGTATATAACACATGTGGGGGGTAAACACTTAGACGGGGAGGGGTGTTTGGAAGTCAGAAGCCCGTGAGCCCCCAAATGGAAACAGTGGGACTGAGGTCCCCACCCATGGGCAGTCACTACTGCCCCTTCACGGCCTCGAAGTTGGCTGTGCTGGGTGCTGGGAAGGAGGGGCAGGTGTTTGGAGTCAAAAAGCCCAAAATGATGCT
>NC_056730.1:877062911-877077978 GCF_019279795.1 Protopterus annectens | reverse complement strand
AATTAACCAAACCGCCCTCCAAAGCAAAAAACACAGCATCAATGGGATCAGACGGTGTCCCAGGCTGCGTCCTACATGAACTCCAAGATGAGCTGAACTGAAACATAAAGCTACTGTTCAATCTCAGCCTTAGTACAGGATATGTACCCAAAGAGTGGCGTACAGCAACAGTGGTCCCTCTCCACAAAGGTGGTGCCTCAATGGATCCTGGAAACTATCATCCCATAAGCCTGACTAGCTTGGTCTGGAAAGCTATGGAAAGGATCATCATGGAACTCATAAATAAAGATATTGGGGAGGTAGAGACACTGGATACTACCCAGTTCGGCTTTGTTAAGGGCAGATCCTGCCTCTTAAACTTGATCAATTTCTTTGAAACAGTTACCAAGGCCATTGACGAGGGGAAGGTGGTCCACACAGCCTACCTAGACCTCGCAAAAGCCTTCAATACAATATCCCACTTGGGCATCATAGATAAGCTATCCAGCTTAAATATAAACCCCTATGTCACTAGATGGGTTGCAAACTGGCTCAAGGACAGAACACACATGGTTAGAATTGCTGGAGCCATGTCAGACTCCAAACCAGTTACAAATGGGGTCCCGCAAGGCTCAGTCCTGGGACCTCTCTTGTTCTGTATATATTTCTCGGAGGTAAAGGCCAACATGGAAGGACTGTGGCTGACCAGGTTCACAGATGACTGCAAACTGGGCACCATAATCAACTCTCCAGCTGACGCAAGAATCCTCCAAAAGGGTCTCATAGAAACAGACAACTGGTGCCAGAGCCATGGCCTCAAGCTAAATGCCAAAAAGTGCATAGTCATCCCCTTTGGCAAAAACAAAGTGCCCACAAATTACAACATAGGTGGTAAATCCATTGGCACGGAAGAAGTAATCAGGGACCTGGGGACCCAAGTTGATAGAAATCTTCATTTGACAACCACGTCCAAAGTGGTTAGAAAAACATCTCTATATAGCCTACCTAATCATGAAGGATTCACATCTAGATCAGGGAGGTCATTGTGCCTCTTTACGCATCCTCATCAGGCCCATAATTGAGCACAATGCCCCTTTTAGGATGTACCTTACCAGACACCTGCAGCAACTGAAAAGACCCCAAAAGTACCTCACCAAGAGGATCAAAGGGCTCAAACAGATGCCATATACTGCCCGGTTAAAGAAACTCCAGCTCTACTCGGGTTGCATACCACCTGCTTAGAGGCTTATCTGTGCCTGACGTGATAAAGCCGCGTCCAACCCAGAATTAATGGACATGCTGCACCTCAGAAAATCCAAATCCCATCGAGCTACGCACTCGAGGGACTTGAACCTCAGCACAGAAATAAATAGGACATGCTGGAGGGACAGATTCATAATCCAGAGGCTACCTTCACTCTGGAATAAAATCCCAGTCCAAGTTAGGCAGAGTCCCTCAGTGACTCTCTTCAAGAGGAATCTTGATGAGTGGATGGGAGATCGTAGGTTTACCCCGGTTATCACTTCTGTGTCACTGTTAGACAGAGGGACAGTAAACTAAATCTCGAAAAAGGGAACAGGAAAATTCATTTAAATGGGTGGCAAAAGCCAAACACTCTCTGGCTAGGCTTACAAATGCCCTAGGGCAGATAGCCAAGTATGAACCTATGAAGCTATGAACATATGTCATACAAGCAAGCCTAGAGAGAGACAGAAGGAATACATGTCATACAAGCAAGCCTATAGAGATAGAAGTAATACATGTCATACAAGCAAGCTGAAAGAAAGAGAAGAAATACATGTCATACAAACAAGCCTAGAGAGAGAGAAGGAATACGTCATACATGCAAACCAAGAGAGAGAGAAGGAATACATGTCATGCAAGCAAGCCTAAAGAGAGAGAGAGAGAGAGAGAAAGAAAGAATACATGTCGTACAAGTAAGTCTAGAGAGAGAAAAGAAATGCATGTCATACAAGCAAGCCTAGAGGGAGAGAAGTAATACATGTCATACAAGCAAGCCTAGAGAGAGGGAAGAAATACATGCCATACAAGCAAGCCTAGAGAGAGAAGGAGTACATTTCATACAAGCAAGCCTAGAAAGAGAAAAGCAATACATGTCATACAAGCAATCCTAAATAAAGAGAAGAAATACATGTCATACAAGCAAGCCTAGAGAGAGAGAGAAAGAATACATGTCATACAAGCAATCCTAGAGAGAAAGAAAGAATACATGCCATAAAAGCAAGCCTAGAGAGAGAGAAGGAATACATGTAATACAAGCAAGCCTAGAGAGAGAAAAGGACTATGTCATACAAGCTAGCCTAGAGAAAGAGAGGAGTACATGTCATACAAGCAAGCATAGAGAGAGAGAGAAGGAATACATGTCATACAATCATACAAGCAAGCTTAGAGAGAGAGAGAAGGAATACATGTCATGCAAGAAAGACGATGGTGAGTTACAAGAAAGCCTAGAGAGAGAGAAGGAATACATGATACACTGAACAAGAAAAATGATGGAGAGGATATAAGCAAGCCAAGAGAGAGAGAAGGAATGCATGTCATGTAAGAAAGACAATGGTGAGGTTACAAGCAAGCCTAGCAAGGGAGAAGGAATACATGTCCAGCTGAACAATAAAGATGATGGTGAGGTTATAAGCAAGTCTAGAGAGAGAGAAGGAAAACATGTCATACAAGCAAGCAAGAGAAGGAATACATGTCATACAAGCAAGCCGAAAAATGGAGGAATACAAGTCATACAAGCAAAGCTAGAGAAAGAGAAAGAATACATGTCATAGAAGCAAGCCTAAAGAGAGAGAAGGAATACATGTCATACAAGCAATCCTATAGCGAGAGAAGGAATACGTCACACAAGCAAGCCGAGAGAGAAGGAATACATATCATTCAAGCAAGACTAGAGAGAGAGAAGGAATACATGTCATACAAGCAAGCCTAGTGAGAGAGAAGGAATATATGTCACTCAAGCAAACCTACAGAGAGAGAAGCAATACATGTCACACAATCAAGCCTAGAGATAGAGAAGGAATACATGTCACACAAGCAAACCTAGAGAGAGAGAAGGAATGCATGTCATACAAGCAAGCCTAGAGAGAAAGAAGGAATACATGTCATACAAGCAAGCCAAGAAAACGAGAAGAAATACATGTCATACAAGCAAGCTTAGAGAGAGAGAGAAGGAATACATGTCACGCTGAACAAGCCATAGGATAGTGAGGTTATAAGCAAGCCTAGAGAGAGAGTAGGAATACGTCTGACAAGCAATCCTAGAGAGAGAGAAGGAATACATGCCATACAAGCAAGCCTAGAAAGAGAGAGAGAGAGAGAGAGAGAGAGAGAGAGAGAGAGAATACATGTCATACAAGCAAGCTTAGAGAGAGAGAAGGAATACATGTCATACAAGCAAGCATAGAGAGAGAGAAGAAACGCATGTCATGCAAGCAAGCCTAGAGAGAGAGAAGCAATACAAGTCATACAAGCAAGCGTAGAGAGAGAAGGAATACATGTCATGCAAGCAAGCCTAGAGAGAGAGAGAAGGAATACATGTCACACAAGCAAGCCTAGAGAGAGAAGGAATACATGTCATACAAGCAAGCCTAGAGAGAGAGAAGGAATACATGTCATACAAGCAAGCCTAGAGAGAGAGAAGGAATACATGTCATACAAGCAAGCCTAGAGAGAGAGAAGGAATACATGTCATACAAGCAAGCCTAGAGAGAGAGAAGGAATACATGTCATACAAGCAAGCCTAGAGAGAGAGAAGGAATACATGTCATACAAGCAAGCCCAGAGACAGAATACATGTCACAAGCAAGCCTAGAGAGAGAGAAGGAATACATGTCATCCAAACTAGCATAGAGAGAGAGAAGGAATACGTCATACAAGTAAGCCTAGAGAGTGCGAGAAGGAATACATGTCATACAAGCAAGCCTAGCAAGAGAGAAGGAATACAAGTCACACAAGCCTAGACGGAGAGAAGGAATACATGTCATACAAGCAAGCCTATGAGATAGAGAAGGAATAAGTCACACAAGCCTAGAGAGAGAAGGAATACCCAGAGAGAGAGAAGGAAGCAAGCCAAGCAAGAGAGAGAGAAGGAATACATGTCATGCAAGCCTAGAGAGAGAGAAGGAATACAAGTCATACAAGCAATGGTAGAGAGAGAACAAGAATACGTCATACAACCAAGCATATATAGAGAGAAGGAATACTTGTCATACAAGCAAGCCTAGAGAGAGAAGGAATACATGTCATACAAGCAAGCCTAGAGAGAGAAGGAATACATGTCATACAAGCAAGCCTAGAGAGAGAGAAGGAATACTTGTCAGTGTTTAGAGAGAAGGAATACATGTCACACAAGCAAGCCTAGAGAGAGAGAAGGAATACATGTCACACAAGCAAGCCTAGAGAGAGAGAAGGAATACATGTCATACAAGCTAGCCTAGAGAGAGAGAAGGAATGCATGGCATACAAGAAAGCCTTGAGGGAAGCAATACATGTCATACGAGCAAGACTAGAGAGAGAGAAGGAATGTGTGTCATGCAAGCAAGCCTAGAGAGAGAAAAAGAATACATGTCATGCAAGCAAGCCTAGAGAGAGAGAAGGAATACATGTCACACAGGCAAGCCTAGAGAGAAAAAGAATACATGTAATACAAGAAAGCCTAGAGAGAGAGAAGGAATACATGTCACACAAGCAAGCCAAGAGGCAGAGAAGGAATACACACATACAAGCAAGCCTAGAGAGAGAGAAGGAATACATGTCATACAAGTAAGCCTAGAGAGAGAGAAGGAATACATGTCATACAAGCAAGCCTACAGAGAGAGAAGGAATACATGTCATACAAGCAAGCCTAGAGAGAGAGAAGGAATACATGTCATACAAGCAAGCCTAGAGAGAGAGAAGGAATACATGTCACACAAGCAAGCCTAGAGAGAGAGAAGGAATACATGTCATACAAGCAAGCCTAGAGAGAGAGAAGGAATACATGTCATACAAGAAAGCCTAGAGAAAGCGAAGGAATACATGACATACAAGCAAGCCTAAAAAGAGAGAAGGACTACATGTCATACAAGCAAGCAAGCCTAGAGAGAGAGAAGGAATACATGTCATTCAAGCAAGCCTAGAGAGAGAGAAGGAATACATGTCATACAAGCAAGCCTAGAGAGAGAGAAGGAATACATGTCATACAAGCAAGCCTAGAGAGAGAGAGAGAGAAAAGGAATACATGTCATGCAGCAAGCCTAGAGGGAGAGAGAGAGAGAAGGAATACATGTCATGCAAGCAAGCCTAGAGAGAAAGAAGGAATACATGTCATACAAGCAAGCCTAGAGAGAGAGAAGGAATACATGTCATACAAGTAAGCATAGAGACAGAGAAGGAATATATGTCATACAAACAAGCCTGGAGAGACAGAAGGAATACATGACATACAAGCAAGCCTAAAGAGAGAGAAGGAATACATGTCATAGATGCAAGCCTAGAGAGAGAGAAGGAATACATGTCATTCAAGCAAGCCGAGAGAGAGACAAGGAATACATGTCATACAAGCAAGCCCAGAGAGAGAGTAAGAATACATGTCATACAAGCAAGCCTAGACAGAATCAAGGACTACATGTCATACAAGCAAGCCTATAGAGAGATGTAGTACATGTCATACAAGCAAGCCTAGAGAGAGAAAAGGAATACATGTCGCACAAGAGAAAGCCTAGAGAGAGAGAGAAGGAATACATGTCACGCAAGCAAGCCTAGAGAGAGTAAAGGAATTTTTCATACAAGCAAGCAATAAATGCCTTAGGGCAGAGAGAGAGAAGTAATACATGTCATACAAGCAAGCCTATAGAGAGAAGTAGTACATGCCATACAAGCAAGCCTAGAGAGAGAGAGAGAGAGAGAGAAGGAATACATGTCATGCACATGATGAGGTTACAAACAAGCCTAGAGAGAGAGAAGGAATACATGTCATGCAAGAAAGACGATGATGAGGTTACAAACAAGCCTAGAGAGAGAGAAGGAATACATGTCACGCAAGCAAGCCGAAAGAGAGAGAAGGAATACTTGTCATACAAGCAAGCATATAGAGAGAGAAGGAATACATGTCATACAAGCAAGCCTAGAGAGAGAGAAGGAATACATGTCACGCAAGCAAGCCTAGAGAGAGAGAGAGGGAGAAAGAGAGATGGAGAAAACATGTCATACAGGTAAGCCTAGAGAGAGAAAAGAAATGCATGGCATACAAGCAAGCCTAGAGAGAGAATGAATACATGTCACACAAGCAAGCCAAGAGGGAGAGAAGTAATACATGTCATACATGCAAGCCTAGAGAGAGAAGGAAAGCATGTCATACAAGCAAGCCTAGAGAGAGAAGGAATTCATCTGACAAGCAAGACTAGAGAAAGAGAGAAGGAATACATGTCATACAAGCTAGCCTAGAGAGAGAGAAGGAATACATGTCATACAAGCAAGCCTAGAGAGAGAGAGAAGAATACATGTCATACAAGCAAGCCTAGAGAGAGAGAAGGAATACATGTCATACAAGCAAGCCTAGAGAGAGAGAAGGAATACATGTCATACAAGCAAGCCTAGAGAGAGAGAAGGAATACATGTCATACAAGCAAGCCTAGAGAGAGAGAGAGAGAAGGAATACATGTCATACAAGCAAGCCTAGAGAGAGAGAAGGAATACATGTCATACAAGCAAGCTTAGAGAGAGAGAAGGAATACATGTCATACAAGCAAGCCTAGAGAGAGAGAAGGAATACATGTCATACAAGCAAGCCTAGAGAGAGAGAAGGAATACATGTCACGCAAGAAAGAAGATGGTGAGGTTACAAACAAGCCTAGTGACAGAGAAGGAATATATGTCAGGCTGAACAAGAAAAATGATGGTGAGGTTATAAGCAAGCCTAGAGAGAGAGAGAAGGAATACATGTCATACGAGCAAGCAGAGAGAAGGAATATATGTCAGAAAAGCAAGCTGAGAGAGAAGGAATACATGCCATACAAGCAAACCTAGAGAGAGAGAAAGAATACATGTCATAGAAGCAAGCCTAGAGAGAGAGAGAAGGAATACATGTCATACAAGCAAGCCTAGAGAGAGAGAAGGAATACATGTCATACAAGAAAGCCTTGAGGGAAGCAATACATGTCATACGAGCAAGACTAGAGAGAGAGAAAGAATACATGTCATACAAGCAAGCATAGTGAGAGAGAAGGAATATATCTCACGCAAGCAAGCCTACAGAGAGAGAAGGAATACATGTCATACAAGCAAGCCTAGAGAGAAAGAAGGAATGCATGTCATACAAGCAAGCTTAGAAAGAGAGAAGGAATACATGTCATACAAGCAAGCTTAGAGAGAGAAGGAATACATGTCAAACAAGCAAGCCTAGAGAGAGAGAAGGAACACATGTCATAAGAGCAAGCCTAGAGAGAGAGAAGGAATAAATGTCATACAAGCAAGCCTAGAGAGAGAGAAGGAATACATGTTATGCAAGCAAGCCTAGAGAGAGAGAAGGAATACAAGTCATACAAGCAAGCGTAGAGAGAGAGAAGGAATACATGTCATACAAGCAAGCATATAGAGAGAGAAGGAATACATGTCATACAAGCAAGCCTAGAGAGAGAGAAGGAATACATGTCACACAAGCAAGCCTAGAGAAAGAAAAGGAATACATGTCACGCAAGAAAGAAAATGGTGAGGTTAAAAGCAAGCCTAGAGAGAAATTAGGAATGCAAGTCATGCAAGAAAGACGATGGTGAGGTTACAAGCAAGCCTAGAGAAAGAGAAGGAATACATGTCACGCTGAACAAGACAGACGCTGGTGAGGTTATAAGCAAGACTTGAGAGAGAGAGAAGGAATACGTCTGACAAGCAAGCCTAGAGAGAGAGAAGGAATACCTGCCATACAAGCAAGCCTAGAAAGAGTGAGAGAGAGAAGGAATGTGTGTCATGCAAGCAAGCCTAGAGAGAGAAAAGGAATACATGTCATGCAAGCAAGCCTAGAGAGAGAGAGAAAGAATATATGTCATACAAGCAAGCCTAAAGAGAAAGAAGGAACATGTCATGGAAAAAAGCCTAGACAGAGAGAAGGAATACATGTCACACAAGAAAGCCAAGACAGAGAGAAGGAATACATGTCATACAAGCAAGCCTAGAGAGAGAAGGAATACATGTCATACAAGCAAGCTTAGAGAGAGAAAAGGAATACATGTCATCCAAGCTAGCATAGAGAGAGAGAAGGAGTACATGTCATACAAGCAAGCCTAGAGAAAGAGAAGGAATACATGTCACGCAAGAAAGACGTTGGTGAGGTTACAAGAAAGCCTAGGGAGAGAGAAGGAATACATGATATGCTGAACAAGAAAGATGATGGAGAAGATATAAGCAAGCCAAGAGAGAGAGAAGGAATACATGTCAGGCTGAACAAGAGAGACAATGGCGAGGTTATAAGCAAGCCTACAGAGAGAGAAGGAATACATGTCATACAAGCAAGCCAAGAGAAGGAATACATGTCATACAAACAAGTCAAGAGAGGAGGAATACATGTCATACAAGCAAAACTAGAGAGAGAGAGAGAGAGAAAGAATACATGTCATAGAAGCAAGCCTAGAAAGAAAGAAGGAATACATGTCATGTAAGCAAGCCTATAGCAAGAGAAGGAATACATGTCATACAAGCAAACCGAGAGAAAATGAATACATGTCATTCAAGCAAGACTAGAGAGAGAGAGAAGGAATACATGTCATACAGGCAAGCCTAGTGAGAGAGAAGGAATATATGTCATGCAAGCAAGCCTACAGAGAGAGAAGGAATACATGTCACACAAGCAAGCCTAGAGAGAAAGAAGGAATACATGTCATACAAGCAAGCCAAAAAAACGAGAAGGAATACATGTCATAAAAGCAAGCTTAGAGAGAGAGAAGGGATACATGTCAAACAAGCAAGCCTAGAGATAGAGAAGGAATACATGACATACAAGCAAGCCTAAAGAGAAAGAAAGAATACATGTCATACAAGCAAGTTTAGAGAGAGAGAAGGAATACATATCATACAAGCAAGCCTAGAGAGAGAGAAGGAATGTATGTCATACAAGCAAGCCTAGAGAGAGAGAAGGAATACATGCCATACAAGCAAGCCTAGAGAGAGAGAAATAATACATCAAACAAGAAAGACAATGGTGAGGTTAGAAGCAAGACTACAGAGAGAGAAGAAATACATGTCATACAAGCAAGCCTAGAGAGAGAGAAGAAATACATGTCATACAAGCAAGCCTAGAGAGAGAGAAGGAGTACATTTCATACAAGGAAGCCTAGAGAGAGAGAAGAAATACATGTCATACAAGCAAGCCTAGAGAGATAGAAGGAATACATGTCATACAAGCAAGCTTAGAGAGAGAGAAGGAATACATGTCATTCAAGCAAGCCTACAGAGAGAGAAGGAATACATGTCATACAAGCAAGCCTAGAGAGAGAGAAGGAATGCATGTCATACAAGCAAGCCTAGAGAGAGAGAGAAGGAATACATGTCATACAAGCAAGCGTAGAGAGAGAAAAAGAATACATGTCATACAAGAAAGCCTAGAGAAAGAGAAGGAATACATGACATAAAAGCAAGCCCAAAGAGAGAGAAGGACTACATGTCATACAAGCAAGCAAGCCTAGAGAGAGAGAAGGAATACATGTCATTCAAGAAAGCCTACAGAGAGTGAAGGAATACATGTCATACAAGAATGCCTAGAGAGAGAGAAGAAATACATGTCATACAAGCAAGCCTATAGAGAGAGAGAGAAAAGGAATACATGTCATGCAGCAAGCCTAGAGGGAGAGAGAGAGAAAGAAGGAATACATATCATACCAGCAAGGCAAGAGCGACAGAAGGAATACATGTCATACAAGTAAGCATAGAGACAGAGAAGGAATATATGTCATACAAACAAGCCTGGAGAGACAGAAGGAATACATGACATACAAGCAAGCCTAAAGAGAGAGAAGGAATACATGTCATAGATGCAAGCCTAGAGAGAGAGAAGGAATACATGTCATTCAAGCAAGCCCAGAGAGAGACAAGGAATACATGTCATACAAGCAAGCCCAGAAAGAGAGTAAGAATACATGTCATACAAGCAAGCCTAGAAAGAATGAAGGACTACATGTCATACAAGCAAGTCTATAGAGAGAAGTAGTACATGAGCAAGCAACTTAAACCTTAGCAAGGATATAAATAGGACGTGCTGGAGGGATAGATTTATCACTCAGAGACTCCCTATGCTGTGGAATAAAATCCTGGTCCATGTGAGGCAGAGCACCCCGCTGGCTCTGTTCAAGAGAAATCTTGACCTGTGGATGGAGAAGGTTTATCCTGAATCATCTCTGTGTCACTGCTGGACAGAGGCACAATCATATAAGGAGCCACAAAATTTGGGCTAGGCTTATAAATGCCTTAGGGCAGATAGCCTAGTATAAACCTATGAACCTATGAACCTATTTCATACAAGCAAGCCTAGAGAGAGAGAAGGAATACATGTCATACAAGCAAGCATAGAGAGAGAGAGAAGGAATACATGTCATGCAAAAAAGACGATGATGAGGTTACAAGAATGCCTAGAGAGAGAGAAGTAATACATGTCACGCTGAACAAGAAAGATGATGTTGAGGATATAAGCAATACAAGAGAGAGAGAAGGAATACATGTCATGCAAGAAAGATGATGATGAGGTTACAAACAAGCCTAGAGAGAGAGAAGGAATACATGTCATGCAAGCAAGCCGAACGAGAGAGAAGGAATACTTGTCATACAAGCAAGCCTAGAGAGAGTGAAGAAATACATGTCATACAAGTAAGCCAAGAGAGAGAGAAAGAATACATGTCACACAAGCAAGCCTAGAGAGAGAGAGAGAGAAAAAGAGAGAAAAGGAAAACATGTCATACAAGTAAGCCTAGAAAGAGAGAAGAAATGCATAGCATACAAGCAAGCCTAATGAGAGAGAAGGAATATATGACATACAAGCAAGCCTAGAGGGAGAGAAGGAATACATGCCATACAAGCAAGCCTAGAGGGAGAAAAGGAGTACATTTCATACAAGCAAGCCTAGAGAGAGTGAAGGAATACATGTCATACAAGCAAGCCTAAAGAAAGAGAAGAAATACATGTCATACAAGCAAGCCTAGAGAGAGAGAAAGAATACATGTCATACAAGCAATCTTAGAGAGAGAGAAGAAATACATGTCATACAAGCAAACCTAAAGAGAGAGAAGGAATACATGTCATACAAGCAAGCCTAAAGAGAAAGAAGGAATACATGTCATAAAAGCAAGCCTAGAGAGTGAGAAGGAATACATGTAATACAAGCAAGCCTAGAGAGAGAGAGAAGGAATACATGTCATACAAGCAAGCCTAGAGAGAGAGAAGGAATACATGTCATACAAGCAAGCTTAGAGAGAGAAAAGGAATACATGTCATCCAAGCTAGCCTAGAGAGAGAGAAGGAGTATATGTCATACAAGCAAGCTTAGAGAGAGAGAAGGAATACATGTCACGCAAGAAAGACGTTGGTGAGGTTACAAGAAAGCCAAGAGAGAGAAGGAATACATGTCAGGCTGAACAAGAGAGACGATGGTGAGGTTATAAGCAAGCCTAGAGAGAGAGAGAGAGAAGGAATACATGTCATACAAGCAAGCCAAGAGAAGGAATACATGTCATACAAACAAGTCAAGAGAGGAGGAATACATGTCATACAAGCAAAGCTAGAGAGAGAGAAAGAATACATGTCATAGAAGCAAGCCTAGAAAGAAAGAAGGAATACATGTCATACAAGCAAGCCTATAGCGAGAGAAGGAATACATGTCATACAAGCAAGCCGAGAGAAAAGGAATACATGTCTTTCAAGCAAGACTAGAGAGAGAGAAGGAATACATGTCATACAGGCAAGCCTAGTGAGAGAGAAGGAATATATGTCATGCAAGCAAGCCTACAGAGAGAGAAGGAATACATGTCACACAAGCAAGCCTAGAGAGAAAGAAGGAATACATGTCATACAAGCAAGCCAAAAAAACGAGAAGGAATACATGTCATACAAGCAAGCTTAGAGAGAAGGAATACCTGTCAAACAAGCAAGCCTAGAGAGAGAGAAGGAACACATGTCATAAGAGCAAGCCTAGAGAGAGAGAAGGAATAAATGTCATACAAGCAAGCCTAGAGAGAGAGAAGGAATACAAGTCATACAAACAAGCGTAGAGAGAGAGAGAAGGAATACATGTCATACAAGCAAGCATATAGGTAGAGAAGGAATACATGTCATACAAGCAAGCCTAGAGAGAGAGAAGGAATACATGTCACACAAGCAAGAAAAGGAATACATGTCACGCAAGAAAGAAAATGGTGAGCTTAAAAGCAAGCCTAGAGAGAAATTAGGAATGCAAGTCATGCAAGAAAGACGATGTTGAGGTTACAAGCAAGCCTAGAGAAAGAGAAGGACTACGTGTCACGCTGAAAAAGACAGACACTGGTGAGGTTATAAGAAAGACTTGAGAGAGAGAAGGAATACATTTGACAAGCAAGCCTAGAGAGAGAAAAGGAATACCTGCCATACAAGCAAGCCTAGAAAGAGTGAGAGAGAAGGAATGTGTGTCATGCAAGCAAGCCTAGAGAGAGAAAAGGAATACATGTCATGCAAGAAAGCCTAGAGAGAGAGAAAGAATACATGTCATACAAGCAATCTTAGAGAGAGAGAAGGAATACATGTCATACAAGCAAGCCTAGAGAGAGAGAAGGAATACATGTCATACAAGCAAGCCTAAAGAGAAAGAAGGAATACATGTCATAAAAGCAAGCCTAGAGAGAGATAAGGAATACATGTAATACAAGCAAGCCTAGAGAGAGAGAAGGAATACATGTCATACAAGCAAGCCTAGAGAGAGAGAAGGAATACATGTCATACAAGCAAGCTTAGAGAGAGAAAAGGAATACATGTCATCCAAGCTAGCATAGAGAGAGAGAAGGAGTACATGTCATACAAGCAAGCCTAGAGAAAGAGAAGGAATACATGTCACGCAAGAAAGACGTTGGTGAGGTTACAAGAAAGCCTAGGGAGAGAGAAGGAATACATGATATGCTGAACAAGAAAGATGATGGAGAAGATATAAGCAAGCCAAGAGAGAGAGAAGGAATACATGTCAGGCTGAACAAGAGAGACAATGGCGAGGTTATAAGCAAGCCTACAGAGAGAGAAGGAATACATGTCATACAAGCAAGCCAAGAGAAGGAATACATGTCATACAAACAAGTCAAGAGAGGAGGAATACATGTCATACAAGCAAAACTAGAGAGAGAGAGAGAGAGAGAGAGAGAGAAAGAATACATGTCATAGAAGCAAGCCTAGAAAGAAAGAAGGAATACATGTCATATAAGCAAGCCTATAGCGAGAGAAGGAATACATGTCATACAAGCAAACCGAGAGAAAAGGAATACATGTCATTCAAGCAAGACTAGAGAGAGAGAGAAGGAATACATGTCATACAGGCAAGCCTAGTGAGAGAGAAGGAATATATGTCATGCAAGCAAGCCTACAGAGAGAGAAGGAATACATGTCACACAAGCAAGCCTAGAGAGAAAGAAGGAATACATGTCATACAAGCAAGCCAAAAAAATGAGAAGGAATACATGTCATAAAAGCAAGCTTAGAGAGAGAGAAGGGATACATGTCAAACAAGCAAGCCTAGAGATAGAGAAGGAACACATGTTATGCAAGCAAGCCTAGAGAGAGAGAAGGAATACAAGTCATACAAGCAAGGGTAGAGAGAGAACAGGAATACATGTCAAGCAAGTCTAGAGAGAGAGAAGGAATATGTCATGCAAGAGAGAAAGATGGTGAGGTAATGCAAGCAAGCCTAGAGAGAGAGAAGGAATACATGTCACACAAGCAAGCCTAGAGAGAGAGAATGAACACATGTCACGGAAGCAAGCCTAGAGAGAGAGAAGGAATACATGTCATACAAGCAAGCCTAGAGAGAGAGAAGGAATACATGTCATACAAGCAAGCCTAGAGAGAGAGAAGGAATACATGTCATGCAAGCAAGCCTAGAGAGAGAGAGAAGGAATACATGTCACACAAGCAAGCCTAGAGAGAGAGAAGGAATACATGTCACACAAGCAAGCCTAGAGAGAGCAAAGGAATACATGTCACACAGGCAAGCCTAGAGAAAGAGAAGGAAAACATGTCATTCAAGCAAGCCTAGACGGAGAGAAGGAATACATGTCATGCAAGCAAGCCTAGAGAGAGCGAAGGAATACATGCCACACAAGCAAGCCAAGAGAAAGAGAAGGAACACATGCCACGCAAGCAAGCCTAGAGAGAGTGAGAGAGAATGAATACATGTCACACAAGCAAGCTACAGAGAGAAGGAATACATGTCATACATGCAAGCCTAGAGAGAGAAGGAAAGCATGTCATACAAGCAAGCCTAGAGAGAGAGAGAGAGAGACAGAATACATGTCACACAAGCAAGCCTAGAGAGAGAAGGCATACATGTCATACAAGCAAGCCTAGAGAGAGAGAAGGAATACATGTCATACAAGCAAGCTTAGAGAGAGAAGGAATACATGTCATACAAGCAAGCCTAGAGAGAGAGAAGGAATACATGTCATACAAGCAAGCCTAGAGAGAGAGAGAAGGAATACATGTCATACAAGCAAGCCTAGAGAGAGAGAAGGAATACATGTCATACAAGCAAGCCTAGAGAGAGAAGGAATACATGTCATACAAGCAAGCCTAGAGAGAGAGAAGGAATACATGTCATACAAGCAAGCCTAGAGAGAGAGAAGGAATACATGTCACGCAAGCAAGCCTAGAGGGAGAGAGAAGGAATACATGTCATATAAGCAAGGAAAAAGGGAGAGAAGGAATACATGCCATACAAGTAAGCCTAGATACAGAGAAGGAATATATGTCATACAAACAAGCCTAGAGAGACAGAAGGAATACATGTCATACAAGCAAGCACAGAGAGAGAGAAGGAATACATGTCATACAAGCAAGCCTAGAGAGAATGAAGGAATACATGTCATACAAGCAAGGG
>NC_056730.1:877043069-877062411 GCF_019279795.1 Protopterus annectens | reverse complement strand
TTCAGCATTACATATTGTTATACTATGATGCCAGCCTATAAATTCTGAATGTTTGGTTGGGTTGTTTTTAGCCTATTCGTTCCTCTTAAATTAATCTTACATAACTCATCATCCCATATCATGAATAACAGAATACATTAAAAAAAAACTTTTCTCATCCTCTTAATATGGCATCTTATACGCATGCATGTCATATGCATATAGGAGTCTATGTATTATATGTAAAATTGCACAGTACTTTATACACACCTCAGCTTGCATTATTTTATATTTTTTCTTTGCTCAATGTACTGTCACTTAATCTTTTAATCTTACCATATCTACATTCATTCTTACCATTATGCTCTGAATTTTGCTATGTACTCATTTTGTATATTTATTTATTTATTTAGTTGTTTATTTATTTATTTACATTTGTTGACCGGGAGTGTT
Source organism: Protopterus annectens (assembly GCF_019279795.1). Lineage (NCBI taxonomy): Eukaryota > Metazoa > Chordata > Ceratodontiformes > Protopteridae > Protopterus > Protopterus annectens. The sequence continues at coordinate 877,061,979 of NC_056730.1, read as the reverse complement.
CGACTGGATGTAGGTCCATTTTCAGCGGAGGCCCAGGGAGAAAAGCTCCACAGTTAAAATATACAGACAGTAGTTACAATGGATTTACATAGCAATTAACAATTTGATTAACATAGCAATTAATTACAAACATAGTTACAGATGAAGAACATAGTACATCAGTAGACAACTAGAGTCTTTATCTGCAAAGTACATAACAGACATTAACAATTGTTACAATAAGAAGTTCCTGCTGTATAATAAGTAGTAGGCTTATGAGCATCCAAGCTTGCTATAATCAAGGTAGTTAGTGGGGTGGAAAGAAAGGTAGTGGTTGGATGGGGTGTATGATATTAGAGTGGGAGTTGCAAGGGCATAGCCAGCATGTTTTTAGGTATGCTTTTAGTAAAGTTTTGAAGTGGGTGCATGATGGTAAGGAGGTAATTGTGGGTGGGAGGGAGTTCTATAATTTGGCTATGGCGCAAGAGAATAGTGCTTCACCAGCAGAGTTATTGGCTTTAATGATCTGCAAGTGATTTTTGTTGCTGGATCTTAGTGGTCTGGTGGTGCAATAAGGTTGGAGTAGATTCTGGAGGGATGGGACATTTAGTGGATGGTTTACTAGTTTGTGGGTGAGTGAGAGCTGATACCATTGAAGGAGGTGAGGGAGTTCAAGCCAGCCCAGTTCAGCAAGTGAGAGACAGTGGTGACTACGGTAGGATGCCCCTGTGGCAAATTTGGCAATTTTGTTGTAGCAGATCTCTAGCTTGTTTAGATCGCATTGCCTTAGGTTGGTATATATTGGAGAGGCATAAAGTAGGGTGGAGATAAGGTGGGAATTTGCTACTGAAATATTTGCTGCTTTGGTGAGAAGTTGCTTATTTCTGTATAATGCTCCTAGTTTTTTGTGGACTTTTTTTTATGGTCATGGATATGTGAATGTCAAATTTTAGTTTATTGTCTATTTCCACTCCTAGCAATTTGGTGTGTTCTGTTGGGTGTATAGTGGTGTTGTCTTTTGCTGTGATGTTAAAGTGAGAGTTGCTTTGAGTATGTTTGGTGGGTTGGAAGATGAGTAGTTTAGTTTTGTTTGGGTTGAGTATTAATTGGGCATCGGATAACCAAGTTTCAACAGAGGAAAAGGCTTCCTGTATGACTTTTTGCAGTTTGGGTAGGGAATGGGCTGAGCAGATGATGGCTGATTCATCTGTGTATTGTATGAGTGTGTCATGTTTGGTGGCAGAGGCTAGATTATTGGTGAAAACAGAGAAGAGTAGGGATCCAAGGATGGATCCTTGGGGAACCCCTATAGAGACAGGTACTTGGGGAGATATGTCATTCTGCCATACAACAGATTGTTGGTGGTCAGACAGGTAACTCTGAAACCAGTTGGTGACTGATTGAGAGAAGGATAGGTTACTGAGGACAGAGATGAGTTGTTTGTGTGGGACCATGTCAAATGCTTTAGATAGGTCTAGGAAAGTAGCAGAGGAGAGATAGCCATTGTTTTTATGCTGAAGGATAGTGTTAGTAAAGTAGAGTAAGGCAGTGGTGGTGCTATTGTTTGGTCGTAAACCATGCTGAGTATTGGAAAGGAGGTTGTTAGTAAGGAGGTAGTCTGAGACCTGAGAGTGAATGCATCTCTCTAGTATTTTGGAGAGAGGAGAGAGAATAGCTATGGGGCAGTAATTGGTTAGTTCTGTGGAGGGGCTGCCTTTGTGGAGGGGAATTCTATGTGATACTTTCCATAGTGTGGGAACATAATTTTCTGCCAGAGATCGGTTAATTAATATGGATACTGGGTAGGCCAGAGCATCAGCTGGGATTTGTAGGTATTCACTTGAGAGGTTGTCTGCTGCTAATTTGGTGGGCTTAAGTTTACTTAAGAGTTTTTTATGTTGGAGGTAGGTACAGGAGAAAAAGAGAAGGCAGTGGGGAGATTACTAGTTGTTGATTGAAAGACCATGATGCATTTTCTTCCCTGAGCTTGGGATATGACTGAAAAGATTCAATAAACCAGTCCACGTACACAATGTGCAAAAAGAAATTGGCTGAGGTTTAATGGCCCACAAGGGCAGCTAGCATAGTACTTACAATGAACCTATGAACTAACAGCGAATAAATTAATAAACTTTTGACATAGAACTGCATTTGGGGCAGGCAAATAATGATGATGTACAATCTCTTCTTTCTAGAACTAAAAGCTGTCTTACTTAACATATGTTTAGCCTCTGGCTTTATCCCCTCTTGGCTTTTTCACATTTCCTGAACATAAAGCCAACCTATTCTTTAAATTTTCCGCATAATGTAGAAGTTTTACTTACAAGCCCTATCTTATTAATAAAGAAACTAGACAAGAAATGTATAGCCAAGTCCATAGTTACTTCCATGCTATCAGAGAATCATTATGCAGCAGTTTCTCACACCATCTTTCTCTTTTTTAGTCTGCTTCAAAGCATTATTTTCTAGATAACTGTCTGATTCAGACACCCACCTTGTGAAAGTTGGGAAAATAAATCTTTAGTCATCTGCTCTCCATTTTTTCAAGAATTTTTCCATAGATTTTGCATTTAGTATCTCAGATTACTGTTATTTATTCAGCAGAGGTATTCTGTCATCTCTGTTTATTTCTCATGTATGCAGATATACTGTATGCCTCTGTCTATATGTCTGCAAATGCTTACTTAAGTGCCTTAGTATAATTCTTAAAGGGGCAGTGCTCCAATTTTCATTTCCTATTTTGCCATATTCCTTGGACATGTATTACTGACAATAAATATTACTTTTCCTAGTTATTACAACAGCACCAAGGTTATATGGGAAATAAGTATGGAAGGTATGAAAAGCATTGATGTTATAACAAACAGAACATCAAATGCTAGAATAATACACAAGATAACATGATAGTAATATTATGCCATTTGTTAGGCAATTTCTAGCTTTACATCTTGCTAAACACTTCATTTTAAGCAGGTTCCGATCTGAGAATCAGTTTTTAGCATCATAATAAGAACAGTGCTATCAATGATTAATTTCTCCAAGCATTTTGGGTTTTTAATATCATGCAGGAATGAACCCCATGCCTAAGTCAGGGTACATGCCTAAGTCTGGGTACAATTAAAGTTCACAAAAAAATCAGTGTTGCTTCTGTCTTTGATGTTAGCCAAGAGTGCTCTTCTCAGCATCTACAGTGTGCTCAGAGCTCATATGGGGTTATATGTATTGGTAGAATATTTAAGTGTGATTGCAAATTCTTTTTATCAGTCCAGATACTCCTACTACTATTGGAACTGTCTGGGCAGCTTTCTTTCAACATTGCTGTTATCTTTTAATAGAATGCAGTATATATTCATTCAGTCCTCACTGTGGTATCCATGTTAATTCTGTGATGTTTTTGATAACTGATATAGTCATAGTTGATATACAAAAAGAAAAGCTGTTAGTCTGTTTACCTGTGTCAGTGTTGTCTTCAAGGACCTTGACGACTCCACCATTGTCCACTTTCCATTGTAGTACAAGATAAAGGATTTGGTAATGCATGTAATTCCTAATGTCAAATGCAATTTGATTTTGTTATACGCTTTCTCAGGTCTTTTAATTTGTAGCCTCCTTTATGTTATGCAATTATGGTTAGCTTATTGAAAATGATGGACCAGATTCTGAACTGAGACATATGAATTATAACCAAACTCTTTGTTACCGTAAAGTCCAGTGCTACTATATGCTAAAATGAACCACAACACTTCACAGTCTGATCAAGAGGAATAGCTGATATTCTAGCTGGCAAATTTAGTTCAAATTTTACTCCACCCACAATTACAACTACTCCATAGATAGCCACCCCTTTTAATTATTACACATTCCCCCAGCCCTCTCAAAAGCTATGAACACCTCATCCATGGGCCCTGATAATATACCAGGTTGCCTGATTATCATTTATCAGTATGGATAATCTGAACCCCTACATAACCAACCAACTATCCAGATTTTCACAGAATGTACAGATTTTTGCTCATATTTTTGGTCTCTTCCTCATAAATGTTGTGTTTTCCTGGCAAATCCCTGAGTATTGAAGTCAGTAAATAGTGACGTATATTTCAGTTTCAGATTTTATATCCTTTAGAGAATGCATTTTAACACAAACCCTGTTATTCAAGCTACTTTTTATAGGTTCATAGGTAAGTACTAGGCTATTGGCCCTAGGGCCTATACAAGCCTTGCCAAAAAGGTACCCTGGCTTTCGCCACCCAAGAAAATTATTTTCCTGTGCCCCTGTCAAGCAGAACCACAGAAATGATCCCTTGGGTGAATTTCCTATTACCCATCAAATCATCAAGATTTTTCTTGAATAGTGTTAATGAGGTGCTCTGTTTGACAAAGATAGGTAGTCTGTTCCAGCGTATGGGAAGTCTCTGGGACAGGAATCTATCCCTCCAGCATGTTCTGTTTATTGTGGTGACAAGGTTTAGGACCCTAGAGCATGTAGCTTGGAGGGATTGGGATTTCTTTAAGTGGAGCATGTCCAACAGCTCTGGGTTTGACATAGCTTTGTATGTTAGGCAGAGATCGCCTCTGAGTAGGCGATATGCAACGGAGTAAAGCTGGAGGTTTTTGAGATGGTCTGCGTAAGGCATCTGTTTGAGGCCAGTAATCCTCTTTGTGAGGTATGTTTGCGGCCTTTCCAGTTGTTGCAAATGTCTTGTGAGGTACATACCAAAAGGGGCATTGTACTCTATAATGGGTCTAATGAGTGATGAGTAGAGGGGAACAATGACCTCTTTTATTCTGGATGTGAAACCTTTTGTGATGAGGTGTGCCACATAGAAGGATTTCCTGACCACTGTGGCAATGTGATTATCAAAGGAGAGACTACTGTCTACCTGTGTCCCAAGGTCTCTTATCACACTTTAGGTGTTAAGTAGACTACCGCCTATGTGGTAGTTCATGGGTACACTTTTTGGCATTGAGCTTGAGAACATGTCTTTGACACCAGGCATCTGTCTCAGTGAGGCCCTTTTGTAGGATGTCCACATCATTAGGAGTTTCAATTATGGCTCCTAGTTTGCAGTCATCTGCAAATTTAGTTAGCCAAAGACCTTCTGTGTTAACCTGTACTTCAGAGAAGTAGATACCAAACAGTTTATAAGAACAAAGTTTAAAATCTGTCCCTATTTTGGGGTCTTTGCCCCCTCCCCCATTATTTCAGGCTTTGTCCAGATTTCTTGCATTAAGAGGTTGAGAGTTATGACCCCTACTTAACCTTTTAATCTAAAACTCAAATTTGGTTGCATACTTAAAGCCTAGAAAATACCCATTGTAATGCCATTACAGAAGCTTACAGGCAGTCCACCATAAATGTTAGTATTTCTCATTAGACAACTTACCATACCTCTCAACCTTTTAGCACAAAAAATCTGGACAAAGCTTAAAATAACAGGTAGGAGGGCATGGGTGCAAAAATAGGGAATGATTTTAAACATTGCTCTTATAAACTTAGAAAGTTGCTAGAATAACAGGATTTGTGTTAGCTTGCATTTTCTGAAGGATATGAAGTCTGAAATTCAAATGCATGTCATTATTTAATAACTTCAATCCTCAGTGATCTGTCAGAAAAAACATACATTTTATGTGGAACAGTCCATAAATATGAGACAAAAATTTCTGTGAAAATCTGGACAGTTACAAAGAAACATAAAAACTAGGTTGTTGTTGTTGTGTCTTTCGGCTTATCCAGGTTAGGGGGTCGCCACAGCAGAACTCCGGTCCGCTCACTGGATTTAGTTTTGCTGCTGCTGGATTTATCACTGGTACCTAAACATAAAAACTAGGTACCAGTGATAAATCCAGCAGCAGCAAAACTAAATCCAGTGAGAAACAAAAGAGTAGTTGCTGGAACCACAAACAGTTTTGGTAAAACACAGTCATTAATAATGTAGAATTCATGTAGAAAGCAATGTTTTATCAAAACTGTTCGTGGCTCCAGCAACTACTCTTTTGTTTATCAAAATCTGGACAGTTGAGAGGTATGGACAGCTATACTGTCAATGAATGATATACACAGCTTACCATAGCTCTCTTTGTTCCACAGCTCCCGAGGCCATAGCCTGGTAACTACAGACCCACTAATCTCACTAGCTATATACGTAAAGGCTTTTGACACTATTCCACAAGCAGACATTACTGACAGACTTGTAAATCTGAATATAATCCTTGTTATATGTTGGACAGCTAACTGTCTGACAGAACCCAAGTGGTTAGAGTAACAGGTGCCACTTCTGAAAAAGTTCACCAGTGGTATACCACAGAGCTCAGTTTTTAAATCTCTCCTATATAACATCTATTTTTCATACCCTCAGGCCAACACTCCTACCCTACAGTTATCAAAGTTTGCAGACGTGTGTAAAATAGGTAATAGTTATTCAGTCTTCTACTAACTCTCAATTGCACCAATATAGGTTAGAGCATGTTAACAATTAGTGAAAGGACAATGATCTGAGATTAAATATGAAAAATGTAGCATACCTCATTTTGGTAAACATATTTGCCTGTACCATATCTCACCTCTGCAGCCAGGCACTGTTTTTTAAGTGACCTAGGCACTCCTCTTCATAATTCATTATTGTTTGACCATCATGTGCTCACAGTAATTAAAACGCTTTTTATCTGTCTCATCAAATTTCCAGTGGCATTGCCACTAAATCCAAAGATGTCTTCATTCCCTTTTACTCATATGTCATCAGACCTGTTAATGAATATAATGTACCTTGGCATGTATTTATCTCAACGTATCATTCAACTGGAGAGATTTCAGATATTCATAACTTAAAAGATCAATGACCTCAAAAATATAAGTTTTCAGGACAGAATGGAAGCAGGCCCACTGTACTCATTCCTTTATAAATTACTTTGTGGAGATCTGTGTCTAACCTTTCAAGCCATGAATGGTTCAACTCTCTTTGACCTTTGGTTCCTTGCAGACCCAGTTAAAGGAATTAAACCTTCATCTACAGGTCAAAAAGACAAACTGGCATGATAGAGTCATATCCCAACATATTCCTCACCAATGGAACAAAATTCCACAAGGCAACCAAAGTAGCAACCTTGACATTTTCAAAGTAACCTTCATTAACTGGCTGGGCAGCATCAAATTCTCCCCTGGTTTATTTTGTTTTACCTTTCTTGAGGCTGGAACTTTTGATTTTTTTTGACTAGGCTTATAATAGTCTACAGAATAATTTTCTAGTGCTTGCCTATGAGCGTATCACACAATGCAGAGCAATATGACATCAGATGCAAGTTGCAGTGTTCTCCAGACTCTTTCTGAAGGCATTGCAGTGTACATTATCAGTTCTGACTGCAGAGTCCAGATTTGCTTAATAAAATTAAGCTTTTGAAAGCTTACAATATGAGTAAATAAAAAGGTCATAAAGTTCTCCAGTTTAGAGTGCAAAGTGATTTTCCTTAATTCTGTAGCTTCCTACCACAATGGCACAACTGCAAGGCAAATCCAAAATGTATGCCTTGAATCTGGGGACGGTGTCTTGTAGGCAGTATACAGTGAGCTAATTCCCAATCTATTGTCGAGGCTAAGGCATCAAGTCCAGTGCCCTAGATGTGAAGTAGCAAAAAAATAAAACAGCTTTTCTAAATAGCATGTGAGGGAACTGATACATTGCAACAGCATTTAATTGGGATTATGGATTTCCCCCTTCACCTTGCCACCTAAAGGTTTTTGCCCTTATCCTACCTATTGCATGTCTCACTAGCTGCCCTAACCTAATCAGACACCTTAAACCATTGCACACATTCTGCTCTAACACAATTCTTTATTCTTGTTGTGTTCCCTAAACACAGAGGACTACATAGTAGCTATTTGCACTAACACTGATTTTTTGACATTATACCTAACTTGCAAGTACCCCCAATTCTGTGTCTTCCCTGTAGTAAAACAAGCTTAAGGACACTGAGGGATGGTGATCTCCCTCCTACTGTGCTGACTTTATTCTTTCTCTCTCTGTCCACTCAGGCCAGCACATCCTCTCTCCGTACACTCAGGCCATAGATCCTCCTGTTGTCAACCCTGAGTTTCAGTTGCTCCCGTAAATGAGTTTCTTTCCCAAAACAGGGTGGCGCTTGTAGGGCTTTGCCCATCTTCAGATAGTAATGAGTCACTTCTAATATGTGTCATCTCTTGACATAGATGGGTAGGCACTTATAGAACCATCTATAAGTAGATACTTTATCACTGGCTAGCAGTCCTGCTTCAAGACTGTGCCATAATGACTGTGTTCATCCTGGTATGTTTTAGATCAGGTTTACTATGAAGGCCAGAACATACCTCTGTTTGTCCAGGAAACCCATTTCCCTTTCTGATATTGGTACATGGACCACAAACTGGGACTCTATTCCTGCAATTTCACCAGGCAAAATAAAGCAAGAGCCTCTAAATCTCCTTAACACTAGGTCTAGAGCATATGCATGGGATGTTCCTCAATATATAAAACAACAGAGACATAAAAACATTTTTAACAGATGTACTTTTTCATACCAATGCTAAATGACACTCCTTCAAATATGCACTTATATTTTATAATTTGTCCCATTTTAACATTTTTTTATAGTAAAGATAAATGAAATGCCTCCGAAATACACACACATATTTTACAATTTGCCCCAGAAAGGGTGATATTAAGATCTATCATGTGATACACATTGGGCTGCAATTTGATTCCCAAATACTTAGAGGGACAATAGCACTACACAAAACAGATGTCAGTATGACTGTCTCTGATGTCTTGGTCAGCTACTTCTGAGGAATTTTTTATTGTATTCACATTTAGTTCCATTCCTGTTAGCAAAACTAGAAAGCTGGCTATGATAGTTGTTTAAGTCTCATTCAGGATTACTGGTGAGAATAAAACAATCTTTAGTGAAAAGGAGTGTCTTAACTTCCTGTTCAGCATATCAGCAACCCTTTCTCTCTCCCAGCCATGGATGACCCATGTAAGTACTCCCAATTTTCCATCTTCCCGGTGGTAAAACAAGCTTGAAAACACTTGAAGATGGTGATCTCCTTCCTACAATACTGATTCCTCTCTCTCTCTCTTGCTCTCTGTCTACTCAAGCCAGCAGATCCTCTCACTGTCCACTCAGGCCAGCATATCACCAGCCCTTTCTCTTTCCCAGCCATGGATGACCCATGCTAGTGGTTCTCTTACAAGTAAGAAAGCAGCAGAGTGGGCACCCCTGACTAGTATCTCCTTATAATGGGAATTGCCCAGATAGCTGGGGGGTTGTTAACACACTTGCAAATGGATTCTGAAGCAGTGGCTAAACTGTTACAAGGAATTTGTATTGGAAGGTCATAACAAGCAATGACTTTTATAAGTATTTCCAGCAGACACGGTCAAAGTCTTTCTCATAATCTAGAATTATAGCCATCGTTCAGTCAGAATCTGTCTGCTGGGACTGTGTATGCATGACAAGACTCCTCAGAAGACCAGCACTAAATCTTCATGGTTTGAATCCAGCTTACACTGGTGATATGCTTGAGATAGGAGGGGTGTAACCTTATGTGCTCTAGTCTGAGCATAGATCTTTATATCTCCATTTATTAAGGCTGTAAGGTGGTAATTATGAGTCTTAGAAAGAGTCTTACAGAGTTTTGGGAAAACCACTGTTGTTTAGCAGTTAGAATGGGGGGATAGATTTAGGAAGTAGCACAGATAGCTTTATCTACCTCATTCCAAGTAACATCTGCCCTTAGCCCAGTTTAATGTACAAGCAATAGCCCAGGCAGCTCTACCATTTTCAGGATGGCAGACTTACAGGCCTTTCAGTTCTTTATATATATATATATATATATATATATATATATATATATATATATATATATATATATACACACACACATATGGTATCCGGACACATGCTTAACTAGCATATGTCAGAATCACAAAACATCGAACACACATACACGAAAGCGCTTAACATTGACAAGCACTTCCGTGTATTTGTGCCTGTTTCGTAGATCGGGCTACAGTGTGGGTAAGGAAAATTCCCTTTTCCCCACTGTAGTGCGATCTCGGAGTGACAATAATAAAGTTGGGGTGTGGTGGGGGTGCAGGGGCACAGCCCCCCTGCAGAAACGTAGATTTTTTTTTTTGAATTACACATACACAGAAGTGCATTTCGATGTTAAGCGCTTTTGTGTATGCGTGTTCGATGTTTTGTGGTTCAGAAATATGCTAGTCGAGCATGTGTCCTAGACCATATATATATATATATATATATATATATATATATATATATATATATATATATATATATATATATATATGTATACACCATAACAGCCACTTACATACCTGCTCTGTCTTTCTAACTACCTATCCATCTCTTAAGCATATGTTGACTGTAAAAGATTGCTGCTTCCTTTGCTTAAAATGCCAAGCTAAAAGACACCCCAGTCTACACTCCAAAGGCTGTAGCCCACTGTCTCATAGCAGCTCTTTATAATATATAGGATGGAGACATGGAAAAGAGTCAATCCTAAGACTTTTGCATGATCTCCAGTATGCTTGCTTTCGGGAAGGCTGCCTAAATCTAGACCTTGTACACTTTCCCACTATTCATTTATTTGTTTCATCTTCTAAACTCCCCTACTCATCCTATTTTTACATGCCATCTTCATTTCCTATAATATAGGTGATAGTTGGCTAATTGAGCTAGACACACAAAAGTTTTGTGATACCATATATGTAACATATATATATATATATATATATATATATATATATATATATATATATATATATATATGTGTATAGTTATTTATATATATATATATATATATATATATATATATATATAGTTATTTATATATATTTATACATTCTCATATATATATATATATATATATATATATATAAATGCATGTATACGAAAGGTTGCCATTTCAAAGTCTTTGAAAATGAGTGTCTGTAACTGGCACAGCTGGCTTTAGTGACCACTTCTACTCATACCCAGGGCCACCACATTGGTATCATGGTCTGTAAATCTGGATCATTGATGCACCTCTTCTATACTATTTGAAGTATTCAAGAAGGTATGCTACATATCAAGGCAACTTGTTGCTGAGAATTGTCTGTTTAGGTGACTGGATGTCTGCAATTCTTATTATCAGCAAATTTGGTCCTTTAATTGTTATTTTTTTAAACGTTGTGACTGGATGTTTACAATTCTTTTTATAACAAATTTAGTACTTTGACTAGTTATTTTTTAAACATTGTTTCGGTCAGCGTGCACACCTGCAAGGGCTTCACCCACCCCAGACAACTATAGCTTCATCTCTGGCCACTAGGTGGTGCAACCCAGGAGCGGCCTTAGGTCAACTGATGCCCTAGGCAAAAGGGCTACATGGTGCCCCCCCCACACTACCCGGTGCTCCCATCCTGGTCTACCTATACCAAATAAATAGTGGAAAAGTGCCCCAGCTAGAGCAACACCCTAGGTGGCCACCTAGTTGGTCTATGCCTAAGACCAGCTATGGTGCAACCCCAAAACCAACAACCAATAACCAAAGTGTGAGTATTGCCTCACAAATCAACACCTACTTTATAAACACCATCCTCTCCTTAGCTACAGGGAACAATTCCACCCTACCATCTCTTCTACCTAATGTGGAAACTAACAACAACTTTTCTGGCCTCAAACCCATCCCAACTAACACCATAAGAACTATGCTAGTTAGTCTTTTCAAAGAAGTATTCAGTACAGTTTTCTAGTAGATACAGGTTCAAAAAGAAAACCACACAAGCATCTCAGTAAAGATCACTGTGAGAAAAATAAAATTAGTACTGTATACATATTAAATAATAGTTATGAACAAAGGAAATTTCCTTTTATATATATATATATATATATATATATATATATATATATATATATATATATATATGTTTTTAGTAGGAAGAGAAAGAGGTAAGGAGTCGAGAGTGATGAGAGAGTTATAGATATGTTGTCAGTCAGGTTTGGCGCAGGAGCAATGCCAGTTCTTAAATAGATGTTCAAATAGTAGTTGTTTCAAACTGGTAGATTCAGGTGTATTTTGGAGGCTGTGGGGTAGAAAGTTCCATAATCTGGCTATTTGATTTGAGAATAGGGCTTCACCATGCATGTTGTTAGCTTTGTTTACTGTGAGAACGTTTCTGTTTGCAGATCTTAGACTTTGTGGACATGAGTAGGGAACAGCAAGTTCTTTGAGGGATGGGCAGCTGTCAGGATGGAAGATGATACTGTGTGTGAATTTAACTTGGTAGAGATGGAGAAGGTTAGGTAGCTCGAGCCAGTTTAATTTATGTAGAGCAATACAATGGTGGGTATGGTGTGGAAGGTTGGCTGCGAAGTGAGCTGTTTTGTTTAGCAAGTTTCCAATTTGTTAAGTATGATTTTTTTAAGTTGGTAAAGAGGAGGAAAGCATATAGCAGTGTAGAGAGGAGGAAGGTTCTGGATATGGCTAGTGTGGTATTGACAATGAGCCAAGTTAAGACGTGAACTTTCTTAATTGTGATGGCTATGTGTTGGTCAAATCTGAGTTTGTTGTCGATAGTCACGCCAATGAGTTTTGTATGCTCAACTGGTTGGATGACTGTGTTGTTTGCTGACATAATGGTGAAAGGATGGGTGGTAGGTGATTGTTTGCTACTGGTAAATAGCATTAACTGTGTCTTTTGGGGGTTGAGGATTAGTTGTGATTTACTTAGATATGTTTCGATATTATTAATTGCTTTTTGGGGTACTCTTTGGAGGTTTTGTAAGGTATCTGCTGAGCAGATTAAAGTTGAATCATCCATATACTGAACTACTTTAGCACATGTTGTGGATGAGGCTAGATCATTAGAGAAGATGGTGGAAAGAAGGGGCCCTAGTATGGATCCTTGGGGGACTTCAGCTGAGACAGGCAGAAGTGGTGACAATTCAGATTTCCATTGTACTGCTTGGTGTCTGTCAGAAAAATAGCTTAGCAATCAGGAGAGGAAAGTCTTTGATAGGTTTAGTAAGGCAAGAGTATTAAGGAATTTCTGATGAGAGACAATGTCGAATGCTTCTGACTTGTCTAGGAAGACTGATGCTATTTGCTGGTTTGAATTTCTGAGTTGGTTGATGATGTTAGAGAAATTAATTAGGGCTGTGGTGGTGCTGTGTTTTGGTCTGAAACCATGTTGGGAGAGAGATAAGGTAGTGAGGTATTGTAGTAATTGAGAGTGTATATATTTTTCCAGAATTTTGACACATGGGGAAAGGGTGGCTATGGGTCTGTAATTGTTTAATTCTGTTAATGATCCTCCTTTATGTAGAGGGGTGATATAGGAAATTTTCCATAATTTTTGGACATATTGTTCTGCTGTAGACCTATTTACCAGAATGGAGATAGGCAGAGCTATGACAAGTCAAACACATATAGCGGAACATGTGCCTACCAAACAGGACGTCCTAACAGGGTGCCACAGGCACAGAAGGGGAAGGTGGGACATCACATGTGGAGTGTAGTGTTGCCGGACGGCCAAACACCCACGGCCAAGGTAAAGGACGGAACAACATGCGTATGGCCGGATGGATGTTGTTAGAAAAATATATATAGAAACACATATGAAGTGCCAGTTTAGAAGCAAAATACTATATAATGCATTGAATTGTACTGTACAATATGGCAGTAGAAATGATCATGCATGTAATTGGTGAAGCTTAGCTGCAGTGTGATCGAACTCTGACCCTGGCAGTAACCAGTTCAGCAGGCTTATGTCTCTCAGCATCAATTATCTGCTGGGTTACAGAAAAATAAATGTATGTACATGTATATCATCCTCCCTTCCACTGAGGAGGATGGTTTTGTGAGCTCTATCGAAGATAGAGTACAACTCCTTACCAGAGAGACAAAGGAACGTGTTAAGAAATGAACTGACTATTGTATCGGAACAGTCCAGGGTCCTTGAAACAGCAACAATTACAGAAGGACACTGTAATTGACCAGGTGCTTTGCAAGGCTGTGTTATTCTCATGGGAAAACATTTTAAAAGCATTACCTCAGCACCCTCGTATGAATAGAATATTGCGGACCATAGTGATGGAAATGCCCTGTGACTGACCACGTCAGTAAGGTGGGCAAAAGCTGATTGTAAACACTATATAAACAAATTGCTTCCTGTATAGAGTCAGACAAAACTCTCATACTTGGACTGTAAAGTTTATGCCTGCCGGTGTACACTACTTAAACGTTGTGAACCTGAGCTTCCTGTGTTATTGACTGTCACTTAGAAAAGCCAACTGATTTCTACAGTCTGGTTTTAACAACTTATTTGACATTGTGGTCCTTCTTAGCCGGAATTCCCTTGGTAAGCTACAGGTCAGAGTGCATGGGTGGTTAGACATCTGCGCAGGAGAAGTTGCCTAAATGGTTCTTCTTGAGTGAAAAGACCTCCGACTGAATTGTTGTGTGTAAAGAGGCTGTCCACTGTCTGATCTGTGGCTGAAAAGTGGAAAACTGGATCCCAAGAAGAAAACGTGCAGTCATAAACGGGAGGCTCAGGTAAGGAGAGTTTGCCTCTTTGTCTCTGTTGTAGATCAGGGACCAGGCTACATTGTGTTTCTGTTAACAGTTGTGATAGCAGGTCGAAGACCAATCCAAGTAGTTTTACATTTGGACATAGATCAGGGGAACACAGAGTAGAGTAAATAGTCATTGTAGACACTACAGTGGATACAGGGAAGGAGATACCACGTGGTACGAGAGAAGGGTTACGTAACAGTCATTTAGAAGACATGGGAGATTAGTGCACTAAGAGATCGTGAGATCCGCGTTTGACAGGTGATGTGAAGTATATGCAATTACAGAGAGCACATAATGTGAGATATTCTGCAAAATGGGGTAATAAATATGACATTGATGGTATATTAGACAAAATATCGTTAGTGAAACCTTGGAATCACTTAAAATGTGACGCAGATGTTCTAGGGTACCACCTGTCCCACTTTGTGAGGGACAGTCCCTCTTTGGCCAGTTGTGTCCTGCAAACAAACTGAACAAATGGCAAATGTCCTGATATCTTAGGACAAAACTATTTCCTATTTCTTCTTTAATAGTAGCATAAAACAGTTATTTTGTATCTGAAACACCGAAATATTATAATAAACAAAATAAGCAACGCAAATGCTACAAGAATAAGTTGCTAATCTGGCAAAAAGTAGATTGCTGTCCTCTGTACTGGCAGTGGGTATGTCTTGCCCTGCAAAATCCGACGTTCCTAACACAAATGTCCCACTTTGTGCATTTGAAAAGGTGGCAACCCTAAGATGTGCAGGCTACAAAACAGCGACAATTGGGTATCCCTCAAGCACATAGGTGGATTGAGGTAGTGAACCGAAGGGAACAGAAGACTAAAAATGCGAAAGCATCATACGTAGACAAAGAAGATAATAATACAGTAGTAGCGACGGCCCCCCCCCCTCCACCACCTCCGATACCACATCCAGGATATGAAGCGGGAGGGCAGGCTAGTCCCCCCACGTTATCCTGTGGCAACAGAGGTATCACAACGACCAATTGTAAGAGAAGCTATTGAAACCACATCCCAAACACGTAAAATACCTAGGGACACTCAAGTAAGAAGAGAGTCACTAGAACAGAGTGAGGATATCTGTCAATTAATTGAAGTACCGAACTCTCAGGCAGGACAGGAAGGCCAGGACCCAACTCCCTTAGTGTATAGACCGTGGACACCAGAAGATATCCGGAATGTCACAGAGGGAATTCCCCATCCACAAAGTAATCACTATTCACCATGCAATACCCCTGTATCTCCTGATATAAAAGCAAAGGGGGAATGGCGGATGGTACAGGATTTACAAGCTGTAAATCATGTAATAATACCTAGGGTACTGAAGGTGCCAGACCCACACACTATATTGAATGCTATGAACCCGCAACAGAAGTATCTTACCATGGTACATATAAGCTATGCTTCCTTTTCAATACCTATACATCCAGATAGTCTGTATTGTTTTGCATTTACATTCAGGGTAACAGATACAGCCATACCCGGCTATCGCAGGATACTGTGAAAGTCCAACGATATTCGCACAGGAGATGGCTAGCAACATGCCAGTGTTTACTCCACCCAGGGGCAGTCAAGTTCTACTTTATGTGGATGATATCCTGCTTGCGGCCCCTACCCAGCAGCAATGTAGGGAAGATACAATAGCATTATTGAAATATTCAGCAGAACAGGGACATAAATTAAGCAAGCAGACATTGCAACTATGGAGAATACAGGTCAAGTATCTGGGATATGTGGTATCCAAGGAGGGTAGAACATTAGATGACGATAGGAAGGCAGCAATGTCACAAGCACCCAAGCCAACTACCAAGAAGGGAATGATGTCCTTCCTGGGCCGACTAACTGTTGTCAAGCTGGTTGCAAACTATGCTTTGGAATCTGCTCTATTGTCTGCTTTAATCTGTAATACACCTATGGCAGCACAAGATATACTACACTGGATTCCAGTAGCAGAAACAGCTTTCTGCAGACTAAAACGATTGATAGCTTCAACATCTGTTTTAGGTCTCCCGAATAAGCATAACAGATGTTTCCAGACTGTAGATTGCAAGCAGGGATATATGACGTCAGTCTTGACGCAACAGCATGGAAGTAAGCAACGCCCCATAGCTTACTACTCATCGCAGTTGGACCCAGTGGCATGGTCATTGCCACATTGTGTACAGGCAGTTGTTGCAGCAGCCATGGCAGTACAGGCCTCGGCATCAATGGTATTATCCCACCCTCTCACTGTGAGAGTGCCTCATGCAGTTGCGATCATTTTGCTGCAAGAGAAAATAGCATTCCTGACCCGTGCTACACATCTTCCTTGTTTGACCATACCCCTGAGTCAACCTCATATGGTGATTGAACGTTGTACAACATTAAACCCATCAACGTCACGTCCGACACCTGTGTATGGCACACCACACAGTTGCCTACAGGAAATGGAGCAAATAACTTTACACAGACAGGATATCACTGATATACCCTTAGATGATGCAGAGGTGACAGTTAATGTGTACGGATCATGTAGAAAGAGTCCTACAGGAAAGAAGCAAGTAGGTTATGCAGTAGTTATTGATAATGAGATTGTAGAAGCCCAACCCCGCAGCATAACGTGTCTGCTCAAGCAGCAGAATTGATAGCTTTAACACGTGCTTGCACTCTAGCGAAAAACAGATGTGTGGACATTTATACCGATAGTCAGTATGCTGTCTCTACAGTGCATGTTTATGCGCAGCAGTGGAAGAATAGGGGAATGATAACATCCACTGGTAAACTGATTAATCATGCGCAATTGATCTTGAATTCATTAGATCTCATTCAGTTACCCACTAAAGTAGCTAATTGTAAATGTGCAGCTCATACAAAGCAACAGGATAAGATTAGGAAAGGTAAGGCACGAGCTGATGCAGCTGCAAAACAAGCAGCCTCACAGTCAGAAAGTGTCATTTTGAATGAGGAATGACAATCCTCAGAGATTCTAGATTTAGAAATGTTAGAAACAATGCAAACATCACCTACAAAAGCAGAAAAGCAGACGTGGGTAAGACGAGGAGCAATCCTTGAAGACGGACTGTACATATCCACAGTGAGAAAGCCAATATTAACGTCTAAGTCATTCAGATATGCGGCTTTGGTGAGCCATGGGTAGAGCCATGTCTCAACAGGGGGGATGGTACAGTTGGTTAACAGAATATTCCTAACATACGGAATTAGGAACCACATACAAACATTTTGAGCAGCGTGTCATATTTGCAGTAAACATCATGCACAGGGAGCATTTCAACCGAAGCGAGTGAGTTTCCCTACACCACCATATCCGTTCCATACTATTTGTATGGAGTTTATACAGCTGAATAAATGTGAAGGGAAGAAATACTGTTTAGTGATTGTAGATATATTATCAAAATGGGTAGAAGCATTACCAACCAGGAATCCGGATGCAGCAACAGTGGCAAAGGTCCCAGTAAAATAAAGTATCCCTAGATCTGGCATACCGGAGAGAAGCTACAGTGACAATAGAACACATTTTGTGAACCAGACAATCCAGCAACTTAGGGGATTATTTGGGATTTCCTTGAATAATCATTGCATGTACAACCCACAGTCAGCATGACTGGTGGCGAGGTACAATGGGATCCCGAGAAATAAGTTGAGGAGGTTGATGAGTGACACCCAGGCAATTGATTTGCTGTCTACCTCTAGCATTGCTGAGCATGACAACAGTTCCAAATGTAAAGGGTTTGACCCCCTTTGAAGTAGTATTTGGAATGGCATATTATGTGCCACAGTGGAAAGCTGTCATGCCTGCAGAGCTGGAGGTCGATGGCTCATTAGCAAGTTACATGAGAGGATTGTTAACCAATAACACTGTTTTGCAGTTAAACTCTTTTTCAGAAAAAGAGCAAGCGAAGCCGGACGCAGAGCTGACTCCAGTATCCTGTGTGTGTTTGACTGTTATCCAAACAAGTAACTGCCCGAGTCCAACGTGGGAAGGTCCGTACCAGGTACTGTTGGCAACGCCTACTGCAGTAAAGTTTGCGGAAAGGTCGTCCTGGGTTCACCTCACCCTTTTCAAACCTGTAAAGGATATCCAGTCTGATTTACATGTTGTAGCCGATATACCATAGAGACAGAATCACCCGGGGCAGAGTGTATAACAATACAAAGCAACCCCAAAGACATTTGTTTACTGTCCTACTGATCATACACCTATTAACCATGTTTGTGGTGACTTTACTTTTGCTGTGATCTTTCCTGCATATAACTACACAGATACAAATAGTGATACGTGATGAACCCCTGGCCCCCCCCCCAGATTGGCAAATTTC
>NC_056730.1:877017313-877042569 GCF_019279795.1 Protopterus annectens | reverse complement strand
GCTGAGAGCTTGGCTGCCACGTAGCTGTAAAGCCACATTTCAAACAAGATCTGAGGTAACAGGGAGAAGAGCACTATGGGTAAAAGCTTAGCTCTAGAGTTTTGGCTTGCACGAGCTTGGTATTAGGCCGACTCAGTTCCGAACCCAGTGATGAATGGAAAGAAGACTGGTAAAGATAACAAATCTGATGTTAATGTAGCCTAAGTTGTGGCTGTAAAGGGTCCTGGGACCAGGTCACTTTCCTCGTTACCAAAGTATAAATATGAAATATAAAAAAAGGGAGGGTGAACATGACAGAAATAATTGAGGAACTAGTAAAGCACATTTAATGTTGGCATCACTCATGAGAGAAAAAAAATCCTCCCACTGAAGGCACTGGGAAGTAGCAGACAAAGTTTAGAGTCCCAATACTTGTCACTTGTAAATGTAGAGCACTCAGCAGGAGTGTGGGAGGGGGTTTGTCAAATCTTTTAGGACTACAAGACGCCTCTTACAAAAAACTTTATCTACCTACTTTTTTTGCTGCAATTAGGTAACAGCTATTTCTAGCATAAGACAAGCTCAGACAGACACACAAATGAGGCTGTCAGGTAAAAGTACAGTTTTGTACCTACCATAAATGTAGATGTCCGATAGATATGCAACTGCAGTCATAACATATGGGTTGTCCTGCCTCAGGCAGCCCTTCAGTCGGCCGGATTCCAAAGTCTGGGTCCGACGTCGGCTGAAGTCACATTTCTCTCCGACGTCACAGCGGCAGGAGTATATAAGCTTCAGCCGACGCCATCTTCTTCAGTGTTTCTTGCCCCAGATGCCAGGTGCCCTCCAAGGAAGGCTGTAATCAAATTGGAAGGAAAGAATAGCTTACCAGACAAACAACAAACAATAAACAGATACACCATAACAGATACCCCAGCTAAAGGAAACAGGGATAGGAGTGGACCCAATGCATAGAGGGGAAGGAGGGAGGGAAAACCCGACTGCAGTTGCATATCTACCAGACATCTACATTTATGGTAGGTACAAAACTGTACTATGTCCTTCAAGAATGCAACTGCAGTCATAACATATGGGTTGAATACCATAGCTTAGCTGGGGGAGGAGGAAAGACCTAAGAAAGGGATGGTGTATCTATCAATCCCTGCAGGACTGCAGAAGCAAAGCCTGCTCTGGATCTGGAATACAAAGGAAGGCTGTAGTGTTTGGAAAATGTATGCACGGAGCTCCATGTAGCAGCTTCTAGGATATCTTTTGTAGGCACCCCTCTTAAGTATGCTGTTGAGGTGGCTGTAGCTCTGGTGGAGTGTGGTCTAACATTGGCTGGTACACTCTTTCCATGGAAGGAACAGAATTTGATGCAATGTCCAATCCATTTTGAAATAGTCTGTTTGGAAATTGCTTTTCCTTGTACTGCAGGGGCGTAGGCCACAAAAAGCTGATCAGACTTCCTACTGGTCTTGGTTCTGTCCAGGTAGTAGCGAAGTTGCCGGTGAATGTCCAAGGTATGCAACAGTCTTCCCCCTTTGTTCTCAGGATTGGGAAAGAAGGTAGGCAAGTGAATGGCTTGATTTAAAGAAACTCTAGATACCACTTTTGGCATAAAAGTAGGGTTGGTTCGGTTCGTAAGGAGACTGTCCCTGTGGAAAATAATGAAAGGTGGAATTGCCATCAAGGCCTGCAGCTCCGAAACCCTTCTTGCTGAAGTAATTGCCAACAGAAAAGCTGTCTTCCAAGAGAGAAACTAAGTCCACAGAAGCTGCTGGCTCGAAAGGAAGTAGTCAGCTTTTCAAGAACAAAATTGAGGTCCCAGGCTGGTACTGGAGCCTTTCTTGGTGGTTTTATATTCTTGATTCCCCTAAGGAATTGCCTTAACAGAGGATGCGAGAACACAGGTGGATCAGTGTTGTAACCAGCTGAGATGGCTGAAGCATGTATTTTTATGGAAGAATAAGAGAGTCCCTTATGTAACATTTCTGCCAAATATTCCAGAATGAGAGGGATGCTCAGTAATGATGCATCGTGACCCTTGGTTGTATTCCATATGCTGAATCTCTTCCATTTTGCTGAGTAAACCTTCTTGGTGGATGGTCTTCGGGAACCTTCTTGGTGGATGGTCTTCGGGCTTCTGTTATTATCCTCTGAACTTCCTTGTAGAGGGATAGATTGAGGTTATTCATGGAATTTTCCAAGCTGTTAGCTGCAGTGTCTGAGCGTTGGGATATACTGTCTTGAAGTTGTGCTGAGTCAAAAGTTGGGGCCACTGGGGAAGGGCCCATTTTTTGTTGTGACATATGCTCTGTAGCAACGGGTACCAGTGCTGTCTTGGCCAGTCTGGAGCTATCAGGATCCCCTTGGATTTCTCTGCTTTGATCTTTAATAATACTGTGGTCATCAGAGGCAGAGGTGGAAATGCATAGATGTTCAGGGAGCTCCAGTTGAATAAGAGAGAGAGCATCTGTCTTCCAAGCTTGTGGATGATATGTTCTTGAGCAGAACTTTTGTAGATGATGGAGGAGGGAGGCAAAAAGATCTACTTCTGGCCTGCCCCATGCAAAGGTGAGCCGTATGAAGATTTCTGGATGTAGCCTCCACTCGTGGGGGTCTAGGAAATTCCTGCTTAGGCTGTCCGCCAGCACATTGTCTTTGCCTGGAACAAAATGGGATTGCAAGTGTATGTTTAGGCTCAGTGATTTTTCCCAAAGATTCATTGTAAGCCTGCAGAGGGTATGAATGGGTGCCCCCCCCTGCTTGTTTATGTACCACATCACCGTGGTGTTGTCTGTCCGTATTAGCAGATGGCCTTGTTGTAGCTGTTGTTGAAAGGCCTCGATTGCATGCATCACCGCCAGCATCTCTTTTTGGTTGATATGCAGATGTGTTTCCTTCGGGGGCCATTGCCCTTGAATACATCTGTCCTCCATGTGCGCCCCCCATCCAAGGTCTGAGGCATCTGTGGTCATGATCTGTGTTATCTGAGGTTTTTTGAATGACATTCCTGTGTTTGCCTGGCTTGCTGAGGCCCACCATAGGAATTCCTTCTGTAGACATGGAATGAGCGGAATGGCTGCCTCCAGGTTGTTGCTGTGCTGAGACCATAAGCTTTTCAGGTACCATTGTAGCTTTCTCATGTGCAATCTTGCTAGTGGTACCAGGAGAATGCAGGATGCCATGTAACCCAGGGCCTGTAGGACACTCCTTGCAGTCATCTGGGTGAGCCTTGCCAAACCTTTGAAATGAGTTAGCTTCTTTTGCTAGTCTTCTGTCAAGTAAGCCATTTGAGAGTCTGTGTCTAATTTGGCTCCTAAGAAGGTTATTTGCTGGGATGGTTGTAGTCTTGACTTTTGGAAGTTGACTGTGTATCCCAGTGCTTGTAGCAATTGAACAACATAGCTCAAGTTTTTTGTCAAAATCAGTTTGTCGTCCGCTTGTATGAGGCAATCGTCCAGGTACGGGTAAATTTGGATCCCCTGGAGCCTGCAATGAGCAATTACTGAAGCCAGGTATTTCGTGAATACTCTGGGTGCAATAGATAAGCCAAATGGCAATGCTGAGAATTGATAATGCTCTGGCCCTGCAAGAAATCTGAGGTATCTTCTGCAGCTGTGTCTGATAGGGACATGCAGGTATGCCTCCTTGAGGTCCAGAGTAATCAGCCAAGACCCCTTGCCCAGCAGGGGAAGGAGTTGCTGTAAGGTCAGCATTTTGAACTTTGGTACTATGAGAAAAGTGTTTAGTGCGGACAAATCCAGTATTGGTCTCCATTGAGTTTCTTTTCTTGGAACAAGGAACAGTCTTGAATAAAACCCCTGGCCTTGTTCTGGAATTTTTTCTATTGCTTTTATCTGAGCAAGCAGAGAAATTTGCTTGATAGCCTCTGCTCTCTGGTTTTGAGGCAGGTTTGGCATACCTTGCCTTATTGGTAATGTACGAAAATGGAATCTGTAACCTTGATCTATAATGTCCAAAATCCATTTGTCTTTTGTCAGTCTGTGCCAGCTGTCTGAAAACAGAGATAACTTTCCGCCCAAAGGAGCTTCTGACTGTTGCTTGGTGGGCGGGAGAAAGGTCAAGTCATTGAGATTGTCCCTGTGGGTAGTGGGAGCCCCTGCGCCACTTCTTTGGTTTGCTGGTTGCCATGGTCTCCCCCTGTAGACACCTCTGTATTGCCCTCTTCCTCGGCCTCGCCTGTTTTTTCCCCTTTGAAATCCTTCAGGATTGGGAAAGGACCAGTTCTTCGAAGGCCAGTTTCTGCTGAACCTGGGGGGTTGGACCTGAAGAAAATATTTGACTGTCTGGACTGACTTGGCTTTTTCCTCAATAGACTTCAATACATCTTTAGCATTAGCACCAAAAAGCTTGTCCTTTTCCAAGGGTGCATCCAAATGTTTTGCCTTAACATGATCTGGTAGAGGTTGTTCTTTTAGCCATGCATGTCTGCGAATGACTGCCCCGGTCATAGCTGCCCTACATGAAGCTTCCAATGCATCATATCCACATTGCAAAACATGGTTACTAACTTGCTGAGAATTATGTACAGCCTCCTGTAAAGATTTTCTATCTAAAGGTTCAGGGGAGGCTAAAGTTTTCTGCAAATCATCCAATAGGTAATCCTAAGTAAAAGACAATTGAGGGCTCTCAGTTAAGGTAGTGGAGGTGTAGACCTTCTTTCCCCATCTCTCTAAGGACCTAGCTTCCCTGTTGGAAGGCAGGGGATTCTTAGATGTGGTAGCTGAAACACCTTTAGGTCCCTGTGAAATAGTTTCCAAATCCACACCATGGGCCCTAAATAAATGAGAATGCGTTTCTGGAACCCTATAGTATCTGTCTGGCTTAGCAGGAGCCGGAGGCAGAGAATCAGGGGTAACACTGGACTCAGAAAATAGGTCGTCCAAAACATAAAGAACAGGAGGTATAGCCAAGGGCCTATGCTGGGGTTTAAGAAAGGTCCGAAGGCGCTTCCTGGATTATTCCTGGCCTTGCCATTTAAAATGTTCCCTCATGGAATGCTGAACTTCCCCAAAAGAAATATCCTCAGGAGGGGAGGCCGAGGGGATGGAATCTTCTGCATCAGAGTCCTCATAAGTCTGAAAAGGCTCTTCCTGGCTATCAGAGTGGACAGAGTCCTCAGAATCTTCCTCAGAAGGAGGAGGGTCAGAGGGCTTAACCCGAGGCCTCTTGTCGGGAGGGGGCTGAGAACCTCTCTGGGTGGGCCTGAGAACCCCTAATCATGGAAATAAGGTCTGCAGCCAAGGACATAATTTGTGTATCAGGAGTATGCTGAGGTAAAGCTTTAGCCACAGGATGCTTGGTCTTGCTGGCTGCCTTAGCACATGTGTAGGCCTTGATTGACATGGGAGGCCTAGCAGCACCACGTGCAGGAGACCTTATCCACAGCAATAGTCTGGGATAAATCCCCGGTTTCAGCATCCGGAGCTACAGTAATCACTGGTGTCGGTGTGGCCTCCGGTAACGGGGGTGTCGGTAATGCGGTGTCTTCGGTTCGGAGCGGTGAAATAACCGCCTCTGAGAGAACCGGAGCACTCGTGGAGGATTTCGGCGTGGAGTCAGAAGACGCGGGCCGAGAAGGTCGGTCCCGGTCCTTGCGTTTCTTGGGAGTCTGAGTTGTCGGTAGTTCCGACGGCATATTATAAAGGTATTTTTCGCCGAAAAAATCTTCAGCGAACTCTGCCCGGCACCTGAGTGCGCTTATTGAAGCGGGCACAGGCGACACAGGCCGAGACGTCGTGGTCTGGGCCAAGGCAAGGAAGGCAGTAAGAATGGAAATCCTTATGAGGTATTTGTTTACCACAAGACAAACTATTTACTTTTTCAGTAATTTCTGACATCGGCTGAGGCAAGAAAAGGTCCCCAACGGGGTACTTGGCTTTTAGATGACTTCGGAATCGAAGAAAACAGGAGCTGACCGACCGGCACTTGCGAACTGCTTCTGCTTCGGGTACCACGCGGCAAGAAAGACTGAAGATGGCGTCTGCTGAAGCTTATATACTCCTGCCGCTGTGACGGAGAGAAATGCGACTTCAGCCGACGTCGGACCCAGACTTTGTAATCCGGCCGACTGAAGGGCTGCCTGAGGCAGGACAACCCATATGTTATGACTGCAGTTGCATTCTTGAAGGACATCATAGAAGCAGCTCTGTTACAGAAGGTGTGTTTAGATTACAGTGCTTCACAGTCCTGCCATTCAATCAATGGCACGAGAAAACAGCACCACTTCCTTATCTTTAGCAGGAGTCTTAGGAGTTGAACTGTATTCTAGGAAGAAGGAATGAAAGCAAGAAAACAAGATCACTTTACCAAGACAGGCCTCCTCATCCCCCATTTTGAAAGAAACACATTAAAAACTGTAAAAGAAGCACGTGGAGTGATTTTGAGGCATTAAAATAGCTCAAAAACAAAGATGCAATGGAAAAAATGTTTTGAGTTCTAAGGTGGAGTTTTGCTTTAAGCAACAGTAGTAGTAAAGGATGCTCATAGTTGCTTTACAGTTCACTGCTCAGTATTACATGGCCAGAAATCACCTAACACTACTGTGAGCTTCTGAATGTTTCTAAAGCTCAATAAAATGCTACAGCAGCTTACACCCAATAATAGCAAAATGGCAGAAAAGCAATTACTGACTATCCTATTCAGTATTACCTGGCCAAATCAGTTGAGGGCCACTGCTCTACTCACATAAATAATTACATGTGCATACCTAAACACATGACACTTTGAAATACAAATGACACTATGTAAATACACAGTGAAGGCACCTACACAAACAAGTCAGACAAACCAAACTTTTAGTTATGTACTCACCATAACTTCAGATGTTTGGGATCCATCTCGCCTACATTCTGACTGATGGGTTCGGAGCCGATCCCTCGGCTCCGACTCGGCACGCTTATGCCAAAGAGCGAAGTCTTATTGGCTGAGCTTATTATATCCCAGGATGCACCACTACCAGTCCCCCAGATCTAGTTTGTCCGCATACATGCACACATGCACGCACTGATTATATAACATCGCCAGATGAAACGAGATAAAAACAGTAGAACTCAAACCGTTCAATCTCTTCTGATCTCCAAGGCAGGGCCAAGGACGGAGGGTATTAGGAATGTAGGCGAGATGGATCCCAAACATCTGAAGTTATGGTGAGTACATAACTAAAAGATGTTATGTGATCCTATCTCGCCTACATTCTGACTGATGGAACAGCGTCCCTAGCACCTGAATCCTGGGTGGCTCACTGGAAAACACTCCTGAGTACCGTGGAACCAAATGATGCTCGCCCTTTAGATGCCACATCCAATTTATAGTGGGAAATGAAAGTGTGCGGATTGGACCATGTAGCCGCAGCACAAATCTCAGAAATAGCGAGCTTGGAATGAAAAGCTATAGAAGTCGCCATAGCTCTGGTAGAGTGAGCTTTGATAGATGTTGTAAGTTGCTTATTCGAAGAGGAATAAGCCTGAGTTATACAATCTCTAATCCATTTGGAGATAGTAACTTTTGTGATGGTTTTACCCAATTTATTGTGAGAAGGACACAAACAACTGGTCTGATTTACGAATTTGCTGAGTCCTGTCTAAATAGAAGCGCAATTGCCTGTGAACATCCAATTTATGGAGAGTGTATTCTGCTTCATTGGAGAATTTTGGAAAGAAAACTGGTAGCTCTAGAGATTGTTGGAGACAGAGATTAGAACAGACCTTTGGGACAAAAGATGGATTAGGCCTAAGTGATACTCTATCCTTGTGAAAAATCAAGTACGGTGGTTTGATAGATAGGGCTTGAAGCTCTGAAACTCTTCTTGCAGAGGTAATTGCAACTAAGAAGGCAGTTTTCCAAGACAGATATTTTAACTCACATGTAGCAGCCAGTTCGAAAGGGGAAGATGTTAGTGCACGAAGCACCAAATCAAGATCCCACGGAGGCGCAGGATGAAAAACTGGGGGTCTTAACAGGCCCGCATCTTTAATGAAAGTTTTGCATAATCTGCTGCTCATCAATGGAGGATCCATGGATTCGTGGAATTTAGAGATAGCCGCTAGTTGGACTTTAATAGTAGAGACAGAAGATCCTTGATTAAACAGGGATGTTAAGAATTTCAAAACCTCTGGGATTGGAGCAGTGATAGGGTCTAAGCCCCTGAGTTGAGCCCAGATAGCAAACCTCTTCCACTTACTGAGGTACAATTTCTTAGTGGTGGGTTTGTGGGCCGAAGATAAAATGTGAATAACTTCCGGATGTGTGATTTCTGACTAAAGTCGGAAGTGGAGGAGCCAAGCTGTCAACTTCAAGGAGTGAAGGGACTGATGTTGTCGTCCGACTGATGAATTAGCAGATCCGAGTTAGATCTAAAGTCCAAGGATCGTCCACCGCATGTTTCTTCAGGTAGGGAAACCATACCTGACGAGGCCAGTGCGGAGCAATCAGTATCACTGTGGACCCCAATTGAGAAGCTTTCTGAATGACTTTGGAGAGAAGTGGAATCGGAGGAAAGGCATAAAGTAGCCTTGTTGGCCAAGGTTGTGCTAGAGCATCCATAGCTGCTTCCCCCTGATGTGGAGTCAAGGAGAAGAACCTTTTGCACTTTGTGTTTAGTGGTGTTGCAAACAGGTCGCAGCACGGCGTCCCCCATCTCCTGAAAACCTGAGCTGCTACTGTTTCGTTTAGGGACCACTCGTGAGGAGAGAGAATTGTCCTGCTTAATCTGTCTGCCAATATATTTGATTTCCCCGGAATGTGGGTTGCTACCAAGAAACGGCTGGTAGCTACAGCCCATTCCCACACCCTCATGGCCTCTCTGCAAAGGGGGTAAGATCTGGTCCCTCCTTGTTTGTTTAGATACCAGACCACCGACATGTTGTCTGTGTGAATGGCGATTATGCCCTGAGGGAGAAACTTGTGTAAGGCCTGTAGGGACAGAAGTACAGCCCTCATCTCCAATACATTGATGTGGAGAAAGGTTTCGTCTGGAAGCCAGGAGCCCTGAACTAACCTGCCCAGACAATGCCCCCCCAACCCTGTCTGGGAGGCATCTGTCGTCAGGGTGACCACTGGAGAGGGAATAACAAAAGGACTTCCCTGATTAAAGCCACCAGCGAAGGTCCCGTTTGCATGTTTGTGTAATCATAATGGGGTGATTGAGGGGAAGATCCTGAAAGGACCATTGAGTCGATAATAGCCACTGAAGAATCCTCATGTGCAATCTTGCCAGAGGAACTAGAAGAACCGTGGCAGACATCGAACCTAAAACTTGTAGGACCATCCTGGCTGGGGCCTTGGATCTTGAAATCAGGGCTTGAACTTGGCCTTGTAAAGTTTGGATCCTTTCGGTAGGAAGAAAAACGCGCATCAATTTTGAGTATCTCTGCTCCTATGAACCTTATGCGCTGAGAGGGCAGCAAGACAGACTTTGACCAATTGAATGTAATTCCCAGGGTAGCACCCAGGAGATGGTGGCTTTGAGGTTGTCCATTAGTAGATGACTGGTGGTGGCAGTCAGGAGCCAGTCGTCCAGATAGGGAAACACTTGGAATCCAAGACTCCTCAGGTGAGCCGTTACTGCCAAACATTTGGTGAACACCCTGGGGGCTGTGGTGAGACCAAAGGGCAGAGCACAAAATTGGAAATGACTGTCTCCCAGGCTGAAGCGCAGATACTTCCTGGACGCCCAATGTATCGGTATGTGATAATAGGCGTCCTTGAGATCTATGGAGCACATCCAAACATCCTTCTCCAATAATGGGAGAATGGATTGTAACGTGACCATTCGGAATTTGGATTTCGTGACGGTTGGTTTAGTCTGCTGAGATCCAATATTGGTCTCAGGTCCCCTGTCTTTTTTGGCACTAAAAAGAACCTTGAGTAATTTCCGGATCCGATCTGGTCTGTGGGGACCGGTTGGATGACTCCTTTTTCTAGCAGCTTTAAAGCTTCTGCGGCTGCAATTTCCCTTTGACTGGGTGGTGGGTCCGGGATTTTTTTGGACGGTGGGGGTGAGTGTGTGAAGGGGATTGTGTAACCTCCGGCAATAATCCGAAGCACCCATCTGTCCTGAGTGATTGATTCCCAGGCTTTTAGGTGCTTGGCAAAACGGCACCCGACTGGCTCCGGAGCAGCACAGCCGGGCAATCCCTCATGAAGTGTGGGAGGCTGAAGAGCCACGAAAGGACTCGTGGTCTCCAGAATTGCGGGGCCCTCTGCCGCCTCTGGGACGGCGTCTCCCAGAAAAATTTCCCCGTCCTCTGCCTCTGGAAGGGGAATCTTCCTGCTGTTGATGGAAAAACTTACGTGATTTGCGGAACCACATCTTCCCTCCTCCTTTAGCCTTGGGATAAGGCCGAAAGGGAGTGGAATAACGTGCACCTACGGCAGATAAAGTTTTTCCTTCTTGCTCACAGCGGGTAAGAGTGTCCTTAACCTTAGGTCCAAATAAAGAGGACCCATCAAAGGGAGCATCGGCGAAGGAAGACTTGAAGGCCTCCGCAAAACGACACAAACGGAGCCAGGCTTGTCTCTGTAGAGCCACGCCTGTGCCTGCCGCTCTACCCGCCCCTTCGGCCGCATACGAAATGAGCCTCATGGACGAGTTAGAAATTGAAGCAAGGATAGACAACTGAGAGCTAACCGACTGGGCTAGCTGCTCAGGTAGGTTACCCGAGAGGGAATCTGACAGCTCCTTGACTAGATCCCTCTGAAGCCTGGTAAAATGTGCCAAATAATTCAGGGACCTTAAAGTAAAGGCCGCTGAAGTCAGGAGTCGCTTCCTGCGGTCCATGCTGCTAGACTCCTTATTAGGAGGATGGACGGACGTTGAAGCCTCTGCCACGTCCTGTTGTGTAGCAGATGCCACCACCATGGCATCTACAGCCACGCCTTTAGTGAGGAACTCCTTCTCGGGTGGGGCAGACAAAATTTGTTAGGACGAGAAGGGACTGGTTCCACAGTATCTGGATGTTCCCGCCCTCCGACAAACTAAATCCAGGAGCTCGTCAAGGCGGAGACACCCAGGAGGCGGAGGGCTGAGCCCCAAGGCCTTGAGGAGCACTGACTCATCAGCAGAGGGGTTTGGATATCCAGCCGCCTCGTTGTTTGAGGATCTCTAAGATGTCTGCGAATGAGACATCATCCGAGGACGACTGGGACCCTCCGCATCATCAAGATCAGTGTCGATGTAATAGACTCGGGGAGTCCACGTGCTTCCTCTTGCACGATCTCTTCCTTGGGGTTCCTCTGAAGACAACTCGAAGAACCCTCAGGAGGAGGAACCCCAATGGGGTAACCTCAGGCCCAGGGGCTCCGCTGCCTAAGGACAGGGAACTGCCAAAGACCCAGTCTCCACGCCCAGGAAGGTGCCGGTAAAGCGAAGAGATGGCGAAGAAGACTTGGCCAAGGCACTCCTCATAGCTCTGAAAGCCAGACCCCAGAATCCTGGGAGTGTCCGGTCCCGGAGCCATGATAGCAGACGGAAGTCCCGCAGGGCACCGAGAGGAGGCTCGGAACCGAAAGCATAGGTCCCAAACATCACCCCAGGTCCAGCCGAAGAAGTCCGTGTACCAAACTCGGACCCGAAGGCCGGGTTGGAGTAAGGGTCGGAGCCGACCCTAAGATCTCCACCGGCTCCAACAACACCTGCTCACGGAGCCAAGCGGTCGGAGGAGGAATAGCAATGACATGCGCATGGGCCATCGGCTCCGAAGCCAACTGGGTCGGAGCGCAAACAAATTTTTGAAAGACTGGGGACTGGAACAGTCTTTGGAGCACCCTGTCTATGTCCGAATCTGACATCCTCGATGACCTAGAGGATACTGAACGGGTTCGAGATGGCCTCTCCAACGGCCCCAAGGGGCTAGGGGACCCGGCTCGAGGCGACTCGATGACTATCGGCGAAGGAATACCCACACTAGTTTCCATCGGTGCCGAGGAGGACTTCGGCGCCGAGGAGGAAGTGTCTGAGCGGGCAACCTTTGTCGGCTCCGAGACCAGTGGAGCCGACGAAGGTGACCCGCCTCTCGATGCCCCAGCCATCGGCTCCGAAGCCAGAGGAGTCGAGACTGGTGGCATCGAGGCAGACCATTCCGCCCTCGGCTCCGAAGTCCTTGGAGCCGAAGGAGAAGCCTGCCTATGTCTTTTGGCGGTCGGATCCGACGGACTGGTCGGAGCAGACGCCCTTTTCTTTTTAGCAGGAGAAGGAGAGGATGCTAAAGCTTCTTCGAATGAGGGTTTTACCAGACCTTTTAATATGAGCTTATTTTTCCTCTCTTGGAGGACCCTCGAGGAAAAAACGTGACACACGCTGCAGGACTCCTGCAAATGCTTTGCACCCAAACAATAAACACAGAGAGAGTGGTCATCTGTGATCGACATTTTAAAGTTGCACTTGGTGCACTTTTTAAAGCCTGAAGGCCTAGGTACCTGAGACATTCCGGTGAATTAAAGTCCAAAACACAGTACAAACACTGTAAATTATTAAGAAATTCTCTCTTCTTTGACCTTTTTTATACAAAAAAGATAAACTATCCACAAATAAAGGATCCGAGATCCCTAACAAAACAGAAGTCACCTACAATCAAAAAGACCGGGAAGGCCTTTACACACAAGAGGTACTCCTAGTCAACACTCACAACACAAGAATTTACTAAGTAAATTCCACCAAACTCACTCAAAACACAAGAATAGCTGTTAAAACAGCTTTTGTAGAAGAAAAATAGAAATTCCTGACAGAAAAACTAGTGAAATTAATCACTACTTACCTCAGCCAGCTCGAGACCACGTCTTGACTTGTTAGCGGCAAACGAGATCTGGGGGACTGGTAGTGGTGCATCCTGGGATATAATAAGCTCAGCCAATAAGAGACTTCGCTCTTTGGCATAAGCGTGCCGAGTCGGAGCCGAGGGATCGGCTCCGAACCCATCAGTCAGAATGTAGGCGAGATAGGATCACATAACATCTGCTATTACCGGAACATGTAAAAAACCTATACCAAATTTTTTTGCTGGGGCAAGCCCCTGCAGCCCCACAACTTTACATTATACACACCAACTTTGCTTCCTAGTACCCACTACTGTGCGATCTTGCACGCTTACCTATCTACCAGACATTTGTTAAATGCTTGAACACAACTCCATAAACAATTTAACTTGGAAGCAACTATGTGTGCGCCTTTACACCCCCCACTCTAAAAAACACAAAATAAAGGTGAGGAAACATCTACGTTGTAGTACATACATTCAAGATGGTAAAAGTGTGTCATTCAACACAAAACCCACAAAAATGGACTTCCAATTTGAAAATTCACAACTTATCACTATTTCTAGTCTGTCCATTCACAATTCTGACTGCCATATCAAGAGTTTTAAATCAAACATTCACGTCAAGTAATTGCTCCTTGATATGCAGTATTTTTTTTAACCTGACCTACCACGAGAAACTATGGTTTAATCTGTAATCTGAAAGTATCACCACCACCATACTAGATGACACTGCTGATATTTTCACATCACCCACACTACTAAATCCTAGTTGCCAGTTGACTACGGGTCAGGTGGTCAGACGTGACACAGGGACAGACAAAAGGTTTATCCACAAGAACGTATGCTTCAAGTACTCTGCTCAGCTGAGCTCGACAGTTCATGAGTTTCAAATCCTTCAGAAGAGAATGCATTAAGCAGCAACATGAAGTTTCTAAATCTTGGAATTCTTTTGCTGGTTAATTTAATGTACAACTTTTACCAAAATCTTCAATATAGAGAAGTCCTTTCAAAACCTACAGATCTAAAAGTTATGAATTTGCACTACTATGAAAGTACAGTTTTGTACCTACCATAAATGTAGATGTTGAGTGTATACCCTGCTGCAGTCATCACACTTGGGTTATCCTGTCGTCAGGCAGGACCGCAGTCAGCCCGAATTCGAAAGTCTTGGTCCGGCGTCGGTTGCTGTCGCTTCTTCCCTGACTTCAGTGCGCCAGGGGTATACAAGAGGCATCTGACGCCATTTTCTTCAGTTTTTCTTGCCCCAGATATCAGGTGCCCCCCAAAAGGTGGTCAGTAGATGGTACCAATAATAAAAGTTTAGCACAAACAAAACATCCCTCCAGCTATAAGCAAATACACCACAAAGGTTGTAACAGATTTTAAGGTATTGAAAGGTTTCAGTTAGGTCAGAGGGGATGGAGGGAGGGTAACTTGGACTGCAGCAGGGTATACACTCGAACATCTACATTTATGGTAGGTACAAAACTGTACTATGTTCATCATGTTACCCTGCTGCAGTCACACTTGGGTTGAATTCCAATGCTAAGGATGGGAGGTGGAGTCAAACAGGGTTAGAGGAGGCTAGAAGGCCCTGCAAAACTGCAGTGGCGAAGCCAGCTCTAGTCTTAGAGTAAAAGTGGTAAGTGATAGTGTTTGGTGAAGGTGTGTACTGAACTCCAAGTTGCAGCTTCCAGAATATTCTTGGTTGGCACCCCTTGAGGAAGGCTGTAGATGTAGCAGCTGCCCTGGTGGAGTGGGGCCTTATGCTTGCAGGAACTGGTTTTCCATGATGGTGTAGCAAAAACGTATGCAATGTCCTATCCATTTGGAAATGGTCTGTTTTGAGATAGCCTTACCCTGAGATGCTGTAGCATAGGATACAAAAAGCTGGGCAGATTTTCTGAAAACTCTAGTTTTATCCAAATAGTAACGTAGTTGCCTGTGAATGCCCAAGGAGTGCAGGAGTCTCTCCTTTGTTCTGTGGATTTGGGAAGAAGGTGGGTAAATGGATGGTTTGATTTAGAGCCACACTGGATACCACCTTTGGCATAAAGGAGGGGTTAGTTCGTAGAGAAACTCTGTCTTGATGAAAAATGAGGGAAAGGCTCTACTGCCATTAGTGCCTGTAGCTCAGAGACTCTTCTGGCTGAAGTAATTGCTAGCAGCAGGGCAGTCTTCCATGATATAAACTGTAAATCAGCTGAGAAAGCTGGCTCAAAAGGTGGCAGCGTTTTTCCAGAACAAAGTTGAAGTCCCAAGTTGGCATTGGTGCTCTCCTGGGAGGCCTAATGTTTTTGGCCCATCTGAGGTACTGCCTTAGAAATGGGTGTGAAAATAAGGGAGGATCCGTGTTGTAGTGAGCTGAAATAGCTGAGGCGTGGATTTTAATAAATGAAAAGGAAAGACCGTTGTGTAACATCTCAGCTAAATATTGTAGAATCTGAAGTATGTCCGGCTCAAGGGTATTTTGGCCTTTAGCTTGGTTCCAGGCGCAAAATCTTTTCCATTTGTCCGAGTAGGCTTTCCTGGTGATGGGCCTCCTAGCCTCCAGAATGACATCCATAACAGCTTGTGAAAGAGGAGCTGGCTGGTTGCTTAGGCGATTTGCCATGCAGCCAAATTTAAGGTTTTGAGCTGGCTGTGTAGAATCTGGATGTCTTGCTGTGAGCAGATGAGGGATTTGTGGCAAAATCCATGGTGAGCCATGTTCCTTAGTAGTGGGTACCAGTGCTTGTGTGGCCAGTCTGGGGCAATGAGCATCATTCAGGGTCTCTCTATCCCGACTTTCAGCAGCACCTTTGTGAGAAGAGGAAAGGCATATACTGTCAACATTTTCCAACTGAATGAGAGGGCGTCCACTTTCCAAGCTTGATGGTGGAATGTCCTTGTGCAGAATTTTGATAGCTGATATAGTTTTGGGGGCCTATGTCTGGGCGCCCCCATTTTGAGTTATTGCAAATACTTGTGGATCCAATTTCCACTCGTGGGGATCCATGATGTTCCCGCTTAGGTAGTCTGCCAATGTGTTCTTTTTTCCTGGCAGGAATTGTGCCTGTAATTGAACTTTGTAAGCCAGTGCTGTGTTCCACAAGGTCATTGCTTGCCTGCAGAGGGTAGGAGTGTGTACCCCCATGCTTATATACCATGGTGTTGTCTGTCCTTATTATAAGCTGTCCTGGATGTAAAGCTTTCTGTTCAGCTAGCATTTCTTTTTGATTGATGTGCAGATTCCTTTGATCTGCAGTCCATATGCCTTGAACGTACTGTCCTGCCATGTGTGCCCCCAGGCATAGTCGGACGCATCTGTTGTCACAGTTTGCCTGGCTGGGGGTAAGGTGAAAGGCTGACCCTTGTTGAGGTGACATGCCTGTGACCACCAGAGAAACTCCTGTTGAAGGCAGGGAATGAGAGGTATTATTGTTTCCAAGTTGTGGCTGTGTTGAGTCCATACGCTTTTCAGGTACCACTGTAATTTC
The DNA here is from genome assembly GCF_019279795.1 of Protopterus annectens. NCBI lineage: Eukaryota > Metazoa > Chordata > Ceratodontiformes > Protopteridae > Protopterus > Protopterus annectens. Next base: position 877,026,329 of record NC_056730.1, on the reverse strand, counting down.
CTCATATGCAGTTTTGCAAATGGTATTAGTAGTATGCAAAATGCCATGAAGCCCAAGGCCTGCAGAATTTTTCTTGCAGGGAATTGGGTCTTTGCTGCCATTACTTTGAAGTATTGAGTTAGTTGGTAGTTGTTTATCTGGCGTCAGATAAGCCATCTGGGCCGTTGTATTCAAGCTGGCATCCAGGAATGTCACATTTTGTGAGGGCACTAGTTTTGATTTCTTCTCATTTACTGTGTACCCTAGGCAACTTAGGTGTTTTACAAAAGCCAGATATTGTAAGAGAGTGTCCTTGCTTTCTGCTTGGATGAGGCAGTCGTCCAGGTATGGGTATATTTGAATTCCTCTTTGTCTGCAGTATGCAATTACTGGTGCCAGTCACTTTGGCTTATCTACTGTGCCCAGGGTCTTCACAAAGGGCAGTGCAGAGAATTGGTAATGGGTTGAACCTGCAATGAAACTGAGGTATCTTCTGCAATTTTGTCTGATAGGGACATTCAGGTAAGCCTCCTTGAGGTCCAACGTTACTAGCCAAGCCTTCTTGCCCAACATGGGAAGAAGCTGCTGTAGTGTTAGCATCTTGAATTTGGGTACTTGCAAGTAGGTGTTTAGAATAGAAAGGTCCAAAATGAGTCTCCATGCATTGTCCTTTCTGGGGACTAGAAAGAGCCTTGAGTAAAATCATTGGCCTTGCTCCTGTGTAGGCACCAGTTGAATGGCTCATGTCCATGAGAGCTGTAAATTTGTTTGAGCCTCTGCCCATTGATTGTGGCAGGTTTGGCATTCTTTTTAGTCTTGGCAAAGTGTGGAAATGGAATCTGTATCCTTGAGAGATAATGTCTAGGACCCATTTGTCCTTTGTGATGATGCGCCAGTTGTCTGCAAAATGTGCTAATTTTCCTCCCAAGGGAGCTGCCAAGAGAGCTTTGCTTGGCAGTTTTAGTTTTAAGTCATTGTGTTGGTCTTCTAGTAGTTTGGGGCCTGTCTTCTCCTCCAGTGCCCCATTGGCGAGGTTTGTAAGGGGCTTGACCTCTGCCCCCTGGGCGTCTGTATTTACCCCTCTGTGGTCTGTCAGAAGCTGGAAAGGACCAATTTTTTGTTGGCCAATTTCTGCAAGCGTGGGGGTTGTACCTGTAAGAAATCTTTGACCGTCTGCATAGATTTTGCCTTATCCTCCATTTTCTTTAAAACCTCTTCTGCTTTAACCCCAAATAAGACATCCTGCCAGTGGCGGCTGGTGACTTCAAATCACAGGGGGGCTGCAGGAGACAGCTGAATGGGTGGGGTCAAGGGGATGGGGTGTGGTCAACCAGAAAGGGGAGGAGCTATGCACAAAACCACAAAAAACTAACTTTAATTAAATACACTGCCCTGGGTGGCAAACCATCATTATGAAAGTCCAATCAAGACAAAAATAAGTGTAGAAGAATAAAAATATTTCAGTGCATTGGCTGCATGACAGCTTACTTAATATCTAGATGGAAACAAAAGGTTGTGAGGCATGAAAAAATAAATTACTTTTTAAATACATTACTGGAATGCCAGTCAAAATCAAGTATAAGAAAAACCAGAAGCACTCAACTCAAACCACTTCTCCTTGCACTGCAGTTCTAATATATAATATATTCAGCTTTATTAAAGCACCAAGTAACATGCTGAAAGTAGAAATCTATGTGATGCCCCCACTTGTAAAAATGTTTCTTAAAAAAAGACCTGCTGCCTGACAACTTGTTTCATGGGAAAACATGATAAAAGTAAAAAATGAAAAGCAAACAAGAAACAAGCTCAAGATACATTGCTTAAAGGATTACTGTACAGGTTATGGACCACACATGATTGGCATTCTGTTTAGTTTACGGGTAAAGTCTGTAGAGATGACTGGAAGTCTCCAACAAGTGTAATGAGCTTTTTAAAATAATGGAATCCTGTCCTTTAATACCCAAGGCTTATACATTATCTAGTCAAGTATTCTCTGCATGGCAACAACAGAAAGGCTTTCAATGTTGGCAATTCTTTAACAGTATGCTTATTAAAGTTTACTTGCATCTTACGATCTCAGACAAGTTTACCTTATGGTCATTAAAGCATTGCTACTTAAACACAGAGCAACAGGCACTTTGAGTAATAAGCATAAATCAACAGTACAAAAATATGACAGAAACCAGACCATTCTGCAAAATCAAGGACAGATGAAAAGCCACTGTAGTACTTATGCAGTGTGTCCTCCCCATCCAAGGTAGATACAACTACTCCTTGCCTTGCTTGGACACATCCAGAGTCACTACATGGGGAGCGGTGCAACAAGCATGTCACAATTTGAAATCTCTCTGGCTGACTGTGATGGCCCTGACACATTTGTCATACCTCTTAACCTCAAGAGCAAGAAATCTGGACAAAGCCATACACAGAAGTGGGACAAAGGCCCAAAAATAAGGACAATTTTTAAATATTGCTCTAATAAACTTAGAAAGATAATAGAATAGGTCTTGCATTAGTATGAATTTTCTGAAGGGTATAAAATCTGAAACTCAAATGTCTGTCATTTTCTAACTTCAGTCTTTAGTGATTTGTCACTAATTTGCCAAAAAACACAATTTTATGAAAAATGGACCAAAAATGTGATGCAAAAATATAAAATAGACACACAATACAGCTGCTACCTGTCAAAGAAGGGACACTTTAATATTAGTACTGCTACCTTGAGCAGCTGACAAAATAAAAGAATCTACATGCATTTCAAGTAATCTATATCTTTGATAATAATTTCTTAATTGTAAACCCTCCATGTTTTCTTCCAAAATTGCTATTTTGCGGAGGGATTATTAGGGGGAAGAGGCGAAGAGCAACATTTTGAGCCAAAAATTGGGGACAGTTGAGAGGTTGGCTATGCCTAATTCTATAAAGCAATTTATTTGCATGTACCTCTCAACCTGTTAATGCAGTAAATCTGAACAAGGCCAAATATATTGGGGGCACATATAAACAGTACTAAAAATTGCTCTTGTATAAATTGAGACAGTTGATAGAACAACTTTTACTTTAACATGCATTTTTCTGAAGGTTATGAAGTCTGAAACTTATTATTTAGTGACTTAATTCCTAAATGATTTGCTAGAAAACTACAAATTTTATGAAGAACAAACCAAAAATAAGAAGCAAAAATCTATTCATTCTTTGAAAATCTGGACAGTTGGGAGGTATAGTTCAGCTGGGCCTGTCTGAGTTTGCTGCCCTTCCCCCCTGACAAAATAATGGTTGAATGGAGCCTCTGCAGCCATTCCAATGAACCATTACTTGGCTATTTCACTCCATTTACCATAAACACTAATGTGTATACTGCTTTACTTCTATGATGAGTTGGACTTCATTTGAAAGTTTTATTTTGTATTTTTACAGCACAAACACTAAGTCATCTGTTAAACAAAGCAATGCAGTCTCACAATGAAAACTTAGCATTAAAACTTCTCTGCCCTTGAAACTCACATTCATTGAAACAGCATTGAAACCCACATTCAAAGAAAATACATTTTGCCAGTGGCAGATAAAGATTAATTTTGGGCTGTTTTCAAATCATAGGCCCCTTGCATATGAAACATACATGTGCTCTTTGATACACCTTCCTCATTGTACTAAAATTATATTCCTTGTACAATACAGTACACTTGTTAGAGGGTGTTTTAAATTTGTTTTGAACATTTTTCCAGTAAGCAATGAAACAAACCATATGCACCCATAATGGCAAAACTGCCCAGTTGAGAACATTTATCATAAAAAGTCTACTCAGACTTCCACAGTCCACCATTATTAGTAAATATACACAATTCTACAGTCCACCATTATTAGTAAATATGCACAATTCCACAGTCCATCATTATTAGTAAATATGCACAATTCTACAGTCCACCATTATCAGTAAATATGCACAATTCTACAGTCCACCTTTATCAGTAAATATGCACAATTCTACAGTCCATTATCAGTAAATATGCACAATCTCTGAAGTAAGTCATCTAAATAATTCCACATTAAAGAAATCTGTAACTAATGAAGTGGTTGCTGCTAGCAATCACCTTTATATTTCATGGTTTCATCGAAAAATAAAGTGTCTGTTGCCCCTCAGGAATAAATTGCCTATATTACATTAGAAAATGATAAGCTAGTAATAATATTGCAAGAGGAAATGGATGGCAAACTGATAACAGACTCATAGTTAGTATCTTCACCAAGGAGAACATTCTCAGTATGGCAGCATCCACTCCTTGTGGGAGTAGAACCCACAGCCTTCTGCATCAAAAGCAAGTACACAACCTGTTGTGCTATAGTATTAACTAGGCAAAGGACTAAACTTCTATTCCCCTGCAGCTCTCAGCTCCTTGTAAAATCTACTCAATACTCAACTGCATCTCAACCTCGCAACTCAAGAAAACTGGAAAAAGCAAAAATGTATTGGGGGTGGGGGTCAAAAGCCCAAAAACCAGGGACACATTAAACATTGCTTGTATAATCTTGGAAAGTTGCTAGAATAAAATGTTGTGTTGCCACCATACATTTTACTGCCAAGGTCCCTGAGCAAAAAACAGTCAGAGTAACATACCACTACATACATCAGCTACTTTGTAAAAGAGGAAGACTGAAACTTAAATGGCTATCATTTAGTGAATTCAGTTCTCACCATAGCTGTCAACCTCTTAGTACAAAACACCTGGACAAACCCAGTAATGAGGGAATACAGCCCTCACACATATTCAGTGAATTCAGTTCTTGCCATAGCCGTCAACCTTAGCACAAAAACCTGGACGAAGCCAATAATGGGGGATACAGTCCCAAAAATATAGACAAATTTAAAATATTCATCTTATAAACTTAGAAAATTGCTAGAAAAAAAGGTTGTGCTACTATGAAGAACATGAAGTTTGAAATTCAAATGCCGGTCAATTTTACTGCTGACAGAACAAAAACAATTTTCAGCAGAGACGCAGGGATTAATACTGCAGACACGTCTTTGTAAAATGACAGGGCACCAGAGCAAATCCACACAAACACAGGGAGGAGATGCAGACTCCACACAGAAGGCACCCCAACCAAGAATCAAACCAGAAAACCTATAGCTGTGAGGCAACAATACTACCACTGCACCATCAAATATGTAAGGAATTAAACATTCAGAAACCTGAAGTCTGAAATTCAAATGCCTGTCAATTTTACTGCTGACAGAACAAAAACAATTTTCAGCAGAGACGCAGGGATTAATACTGCAGACACGTCTTTGTAAAATGGCAGGGCACCAGAGCAAATCCACACAAACACTGGGAGGAGATGCAGACTCCACACAGAAGCCACCCCAACCAAGAATCAAACCAGAAAACCTATAGCTGTGAGGCAACAATACTACCACTGCACCATCAAATATGCCAGGAATTAAACATTCAGGAAACCCTTAAGTCTGAAATTCAAATGCCTGTCAATTTTATTTAACATTTTTTAATCAGGACAGTCTGACTTGGAACAAAAAAACAATTTTCAGCAGAGGCCCAGGAAGAAATAATGCAGACTTGTCTTTGTAAGATGGGAGGACACAAAAGCAAACCCACACAAACACAGGGAGAAGATACAGACCCCACAAAGAAGGAACCCCAGCCAAGAATCAAACCCGAGAACCTGCAGCTGTGAGGCAACAATGCTACCAGTGCACCATCAAATAAAAACAAACCCATACAAACACAGGGAGAATATAACAGACCCCACAAAGAAGGAACCCCACCCAAGAATCAAACCTGAGAACCTGCAGCTGTGAGGCAACAATGCTACCAGTGCAACATCAAATAAAAGCAAACCCACACAAACACAGGGAGAAGATAACAGACCCCACAAAGAAGGAACCCCAGCCAAGAATCAAACCTGAGAACCTGCAGCTGTGAGGCAACAATGCTACTACTACACCATCAAATATCAAGCATTGCAACATTTACAAACCACAGATATTATGAGGAACAGATCAGATCGAATATGAGGCAAAAATCTGCAATTATTTTACAAATGGTGGTGGGTAGGGAACTCAAGTCTTTAACACCTGCATACAGGGTACAGGGTTCAAGCCTGAAGTATTCCCTACCACACCACCATGAGCACCTGGGGCATTTATACACACACACACACATAAAGTCAATCCAGTCCAGTATAAGTAAAATAGCACCATACACACAAGTAAAGTCAATCCAGTATATGTAAAAAGCACCATACACAGTATTTACATTGTAAAAGTAAAACGCACCATTCCAAGTAACTACAGTATTTTAATATAGGCAGAGAAAAAGTTACACCATATAGGTTTCTAGCCTATATAACACAGTGGCATTATTTAGACCATAGAGCAGTAGTAACGTATATAACAGACACAGTGATTTCACATAGGGAGCAAACATATTCCTGGTAGAGTATTACCAAATGTAAGGAGTACAAAGATCAGTGCTTAGACTCAACAGCGGTGAACAGCAAGATATGTAAGAAAGTGAGAGGGGGGGACTTTTGGTGTCACATACATACTATGTTGTAGTCTATTTTCTCCTACAAAATGCATGTAGCATAGGGAATCTAACAAAGCCGACGTAAGTAAATGAGCATAACAGCAGCAATACTCCATTTTTTCACACTGTAATACAGCATAAGGCATGGATTCTTCCACACAAGGAAGTAGCAGAAAAACATGGTTAACTTATTAAGTTACCAAACTGGATGCCAGGATATCAACCCACATCTGATTCCTCTCTATAAACCATTTGACTCACAATGTCTTTGCCCTACCAGGTCACACCTGGCAAAGGAAAAAATTACATTACATCTCACTGGGTCAAAGCCTTCCACACTGTTTCATCACAGTGGCTGCTTACCTCTGAGATACCTGATTAAATTGATCCAGAACCATTTCAGCATTGGTGTAATACATAAGGAAGATATAAAGCATTTGCAAAGATTCTTGCACAAATTCTACTTAAGAATAACAATTGTGATACACCTGTCCAACTGCCACTTACAGTGCGGTAATGTTATTTTACATAGCCTTCCTAGTTTATTTCATTTATAAAGTAAGTTATATCTAAATATATTTCTTGTCTGAAGCTGTTAAAACACCAAAAATATACAAGTAACATCACCCTTAAAATAGTAGATCCAAAGTCATTTAAAAGCTATTTCATTTCATATATGAATTTCTCTCAAAGTGTCATTCTGTTATCGTTGGTAGTGGCATTTTAGCTTCACAGAACCTTCACAGTTTGTTTCCCATTTGATATTATCTGGTGAACTCCAGGGCAGCTGACAGGAAGAGACACGTATGTGTAAAACTTGTTAATGATAAGGCATCATAACAGATAATCAGACTGCTACTTGTTAGCATACACTACTAAAAGCAACTGACATCTTGATATTAAAACATCTACTTTCAAGCAATAAATATTTATATCAAGTGAATAATTTCTTCTCACATGCTGTTAGTCTATGGGAAACAGTGCTGTTGGGTAAGACATGTCAAGTTGACAAGCAATATCTTTAAATGATGTAGTATATTTGTTTGGAAAAATACTAGCACCGACTCCTCAATAATAATAGCGGTGGACTAAACAAGAACAGTAAGACCTACTTTTAACTATCTTGTTATACCCTGGTCACATTAAAAAGGTTATAGCTTTGGAACGTTGGTTTTGCTAAACAATGCAGATTCTTTTCAATACTAGTAGATTTGATAGAATGAATATCTTGCAAAAGAAACTAAAACAAAGCACATGGTATGTAAGCCATTCAAATAAAACAACAAACTGTCAGTGAGCATTCCACTTCTCACCATTCAAGTCATGCTCTCCCAAAAATTAACACATGCACTGCATAGAGGATGTTTGGAACCATGACATGATAAAGTCAATTCAGTATAAATAAAAGTAAAAAGCACCATACACTTACCTGTCTGTTCTCCATAATACATCCTGCCCGCGCAATACTCACAAAGACCCGCGAGATCCCAGTAAAGCTCCTTCCCGACGACGAGATCCCAAGCTCCCCCCGAGACTGTTCTGGCTGTTGCTGTTGCAGTCCGGATGCGATATATCCTCATTAGCGTCTGTGCACTCTAAAAGTGCACAGACGTCTCCTTGCGTCCCTCTATGGGTCCTGCCGGACTGCCTTGAGCATGCGCATAGACCGACGGTAGTCGGGACTACTGCGCATGCGCGAAGTCCGCGAAATTTAAAAAAATATTTTTTTTTTGTTTTCTTTTTTTTTTTGTTTTCTTTTTTAATTTGAGGGGGCTGCAGTCCGGCAGACCGATGCCACGAGCCGCCCCTGCATCCTGCTGTAAGGGTGCATCTAGTAACTTTGCTTTAACATGATCAGGCAGAGTTTGTTCCTTTAACCAAGCATGCCTACGTATAACAGACCCAGTAACAGCTGCTCTACAGGAAGCTTCCAAGGAATCAAATCCACATTGTAAAGTATGTTTGCCCACCTGTTCAGCTGCATGCAACAGATCCTGCATTTCCTTGAATTCAGACTGTTGAGGGTGCGTGCTCATCTTTTGTTTTATTTGAGACATTAGGAATTGCTGGTATTTCAGCATGTGAAATTGACAATTTAGTGCTCTCCTAGCTAGAGTAGCCGAGGTGTAAACCTTCTTCCCCCACCTATCTAGTGCTTGGAGTCCCTTTCAGAGGGTACAGGATTTTTAGCCATAGAAGCCTTAGCCCCTTTGGGACCCTGGGAGATTCTCTGGGTCAACAGCAGGGCTTTTGTAAAGGAATGTGCGTGTGTCAGGCACTGTCTGGTTTGGCTGGAGCAGGAGGCAGAGATTCTGGATTTAGACTAGATTCTAAGTAAACATAATCCACAATGTCTAAAACTGGAGGAATAGCAAGCGGTCTGTGCTGGGGGAGTAACAGGAACTCTCGGAGCCTTTTGAGTCGGAGTAGTCTTGACCTTCCCAGTGGAAGTGTTCCCTCATGGTATGTAAGGTTTCCCCAAAGGAATAGTC
>NC_056730.1:876994844-877016813 GCF_019279795.1 Protopterus annectens | reverse complement strand
TACATATCTGCAGTGTCTCACCCTCCAGACTGAGCAAGTTGAGGGTCACATTTAGCTACCTGTCGAGTGATAGAATGTGCCACATAACACAAGCACACAGGTCACTCCACAGCAAGTACAAGTATGAGGCAGTCATTGTCCATGCTGGTGTGAACAACCTGAGACGTACCTCCCTGGACCACATGGAATGGGACACAGAGGAGCTCTTACAGCACCCTCTCAAACTCAGGACTCCCACACAGCCTTCATGCTGACACAGGACAGTATGGATTTCTCTGCAAACACCATCATACTGGGTGACGTCGGCTACCCAAACATAGACTGTGAACATTACTCAAGCCACAATACCCAAGCTCTATGGTTCCCATAGTTCAGACACTCTTTAGCTATGGAACAGGTAGTCAGCTTTCCCACAAGAGGGGCAGATATACTAGACCTGGTCATCACAAACATGAGTACAAAATGCTCACCACATAGTATATCCCTCATTGTTGCAATCGAACCATATACTAATCACACTGGGGTACTGGATCCCCCACATATGCAAACCTCGAACACATCGATGTGTGTGTGGGAAATGCCCCTATTAGCAACTGTGACCGTACACTACAGGATGCGGATTCCCCTTTTGAAACACTGATGATGACAGCACTCTATAACTATAGTACCTGACTTTAAGTTCTCCAGGCATCACAGATAGTGCTAATGCAGAGATCTTTCTCCAGTGTCATAATGTGGTTAGGTAGTTTGAAACCCACAAAGGGAAATGTATGAGGGGCTGTGCATAGCCGCTGTGAAAGTGTCCGGGAACACATCACAGGGTCACATCCCTCCTAAACATGACACAGATGATATCAGCACCCCCTAAGTACAGCATTAGAAAAGGTTGCTCCCACTACCTAAATAGCGCACACTCATGCCATGTAATGTTCGCCCCAGTCATAACACAGCTAGGTAGGGGTTTGAATCTTGCAAATGGAAAGTATGTGTTTTACTGTGGGTGGGGTTGTGTGTGCACAATGGTGGGGGTGGATGTGTCTTTGCCAAATGGGGCTGGATGCACTGCAGTGGGTACATTTCTAACAAACAGTGATGTGTTGACAGCACCCCACAGGTAAACAGAACAACAAAAGAGAGAAGGTGTTAGCACTAAGAGATGTGGGTACACTGCAAGTAATGTCCACAAAACAAAAGTAGGATAAACTAAATACCCTTTTACTCTATCCAAACAACACATGGCAAAATAGGTATAACCGTTAGTACTAGTATAGTGCTACATGCTACTGTAATACGGTGATGTACCAGAATATACCTAGATAGTTAGCCTGAATGTGGCAAGTGGGTGGGATGATGTTTCTGTGTGCATTTCCAGCATGAAAACATACCAGAGATTGGCAACATTAAGGTGATAGCGCTTGTGCGGAATTTCCCATTCCTCCTGCATACACATAAAGTAGAATTAGTTATCACAGATGACTGTAACCTCCTATCCTCTCTCTACACAACCAGGTGAGGGGCTACACCTCAAGCCATGGGACACAGGCATCACTGTTACAAAATGATATCCTCCTGGATGTAAAAGGCATTCAATTTTGAGGACATGGTACCACATTACAGATTGACATATTAATCCCTCACATACTACAGGATATGTGTACCTGAACATTGCTATACATACACACAGTGTCTCACACCAATGAGGAGAGGAAACTCTACTGACCCTGGGAATTAGTGCATCATGGCGGCCAATTGGCCTTTGTCGCAAAGCTGGCGGAAGTTTTCTGTGGCGGGTGCCAGCGCAGCAGGCTTGGCTGCGCTTCGGCGTTATTTCGTGGACTACAGTGGCCAACCTGTCTCGCATGGACATACCTAGGAGGAGTTATAATCAAGGATATGCCATTTGAGGTGTCACAGTATACAGGATTAACTACATTGTACCTGTGTTTCAGGCAGCCGTTGTTGTGCCAGTGGTGCCATGCTTGGCTGCTGCTGCTGCTGGTTTTGCTGCTGGCTGTCCTTATATTTTGCCGGCTTGCCCTGTCTCTCTCTTCTTGTAGGTTTTAGGCAATGAATGTAATATTGCATGGAGGGAGGGTACTGATGTTTATCTGCATAGGGTCCCGTGATGGCCCCCTGAATTGGGCAGCCATAATTGCATGCAGCTAGTGTGTGTGTTGATTGCATGTCCTTACCGTGATTTGGTAGGACACTGCTATAAAAAGCGTACATGTGAGATGGTGCTGCCCTTTCAGGATTGTAGTGGGGGCGGGACTGGCGCTGGTATGCTGCTGACAGTGTTCTGTGAGTGTGTGAAGGTTGGGGCACATTTCCCATGCCTATGCTGTGTTGTGGTAGATCAGGTTGCTGCATTTCCTTGCCTGTTCGTGAGTGTGTATGCATTTGATAATTTATATGTATATATATATATATATATATATATATATATATATATATATATAACATCTGTGTACATATATACAACAGCGCGCGTACATTAGCCGATACTATTGGGCGCTGTCAACAATTAGCAGAGCTGTTTCGTTAACACCACACCAGTATGGGGAATTCAGTAATTGGGAAAGCAAACCGTCTGACATGCTTTGGGTAGTAGACATACTATATTGCCTTTATCTTCATTCCTACTATTACATGTTCCACTTATTTAGCACTATATTCCTGTATGAGAGTCATGGCTTACTGGTAGGTCATACAGACTAGTGTTACAATGGTCTTGTGGTAGGGCCTACTAGTATGCTTATATTTTGCTTTTGACTTGAGTATAGGGCCTATCAATCAAAGTGCTGGAGGCACCTTTAAGCAGTTAAAGGGGTTAGTAGGTCTCACAGGAGCCAGGCTGTGTTGCAGATTCTGGTTGCTGCATTTATCTTCACTGTTTCCTGTAGTGAGTGTCTCTCTCTCTCTCTCTTTCTCTGTAGGTTTTGTGCAATGAATGTATTGCATGAGTGGAGTGTGGGTACTCGATGCTTTTGTAGGTATCTGCATAGGTCCATGTGATGGCCCCTGCACCAATTGTAAGGCAGCATTTGCTAATTGCATGCAGCCAGGTGTGTGTTGATTGCATGTCTCACTGTGATTTCAGGACACTGCTATAAAAGGGTATGTGAGATAGGTGTTGCCCTTTCAGATTGTAGGGTGTGGACCATGCTGGTATGCTGTTGACAGTGTTCTGTGAGTGTGAAGGTTAGTACATCTCCCATGCTTCATGCTGTGTTGTAGATTCAGGTTGCTGCATTTCTCTTGCCTGTTCCCTGTAGTGAGTGTGTATGCATACTGACACCTACAACTATATGTCATATGTATTGCTATATATATATATATATATATATATATATATAAATATCTGTGTACATATACATACTTTCATATATGTACATTAGCTGACATTATTGGGTACAAGCTAACAATTAGCAGAGCTGTTTCTGTTAACACTACACTAGTATGGGAATTCAGTAATTGGGAAAGTAAAAGTCTGCCTGACATGCTTTGGGTAGTAGACATACTATATTGCCTTTATCTTCATTCCTACTATTACATGTTCCACTTATTTAGCACTATATTCCTGTATGAGAGTCATGGCTTACTGGTAGGTCATACAGACTAGTGTTACAATGGTCTTGTGGTAGGGCCTACTAGTATGCTTATATTTTGCTTTTGACTTGAGTATAGGGCCTATCAATCAAAGTGCTGGAGGCACCTTTAAGCAGTTAAAGGGGTTAGTAGGTCTCACAGGAGCCAGGCTGTGTTGCAGATTCTGGTTGCTGCATTTATCTTCACTGTTTCCTGTAGTGAGTGTGTATGGCTACTGACACCTACGACTATATTTCATATGTATTAATATATATTTATATATATATGTAGGTGTACATATACATACCTTCATATATGTACATTACCTTACTTTATTATGTACAAGCTAACAATTAGCAGGGCTGTTTCTGTTAACACTGAACTAGTATGGGAATCCAGTAATTTGGCCATTACAACTCTACCTGACATGCTTTGGATAGTACATCTCCTATATTGCCTTTATACTGATTCCTACTATTACATGTTATATTTATTTTAGCACTGTGTTTCTGTATGGCAGTCATGGCTTAGTGGTAGGTCATACCGACTAATGTTACCAATGTCCTGGGTTCGAGGCCGGCATTGGGATTTTATTTTTCTTTCCAAACTTTCAAAATGAGTACAGGACCTGTCAATCAAAGTGCCATAAAGGCACTTTTAAGCACTTTAAACCAGGTCTGCACTCGTTTGCGCAGAGCTCACGCATGCGCACTGGCGGTGAGCTCCGCTAACACAAGCGCACACCCGCGCTATTTTCTTTGAAAGAAAAGAAAAAGGGGTGACAGGAAAGTGGTGAAAAAGGGGTCACAAAGAGGGTAAGACAGTAGGGAAACAAGCGTGGGATTTGCAGGAAGGATGTAGGTAAGGCCCATAGATGCCCATGTCTTTCGCAGCAACAGCTGTGTATTTCTATGTATTTTGGTGAGACATTTGAAACCTTCCACCCCTGAGAGAGGTATCAGGACAACATTAATATTTGTTGTAGAGCCAATTGTAATTAACAGTTTAAATGTCCAGCGGACATGTGTGCGACATGGACAGCTATGTATGGGGCGTAATTTTTTTGTGGGACAGAGTGCCCTTTTTTTTTTTTACAGGTGAGAGTGGTATGTCAGGTGAAGGAAGTCGGTATAGCTGGGGAGGTAGGTTGGGTAGGTTAACAGACAAGACAGACAAGACGCATACAGGGGCGGTGTATGACACAAGTGGGGGGGTTACACAATTGATGGGGACGGTGGTTGGGATATCCAAGACGCATGAGCCCACAGATGGCAACAGTGGAACTGATATCCCCACCCATAGGCAGTTGCCACTGTTCCTTCACAGCCCAGGACGGGGCTGTGCTGGGGGCTGTGTAGGCGGGGCTAGAGCCTCGAGCTGGCGTAGGGGCCCAAGAACAGAGTCTTGGATCTCCCTTCGCACCACAGACCGGACACCTTGGAGGGTGACTGGACGTACTCCTCCGGCCACACTTGCAGAGGGGGGACGAGCCCCATCCCCTGCAGCGCTTCCACCCGAAGGTGGCACAGGGCCACCGGAGGAGGGTCAGGCCTGGGCACTAGTGCCAGGTGCAGTCGCCAGCTGAGGTGGGAGAGGTGGGTCAGCTGGTACCCGCCTTCCCAAATGTTCTAGGTTTGTGAGTAGTTATGTTAGTTTGGGTTAGTGGCATATTATTCCATTCAAATTAGTTGTAACAGCATGCATTGGTATTCCCATTAAACAAACACCCAGATATTCACACCATTGCACAACGGACGTATCAATATCACATGCATTATTTGAACAGGGATACACATTCAAACAACATGCAGGGTTGATTGATGGCAACAGGCCATCAGGTTTGCAGGTATGAACAGGGCACATGTACAAACAGACATGCATATATTTTTTAAACGGACAAATGTCCATGGTTAATGAAATGTTCACAAACCAATATTTAGTGGTTGTTGTGATATGTAATTATAGGGTGGGGTGGAGAAAGAAAATTATGACACACTCTTAAGTTACACATGCATATACATTTCTAATGGGTACACAGTTAACTTGAGTCTGTTTTTTAAAATGATTTTTATTTGGCTGTCATGCTAGACCTGTTACAAATACATCACTATCCTACTTATTTTGAATTTGATCAGATACATCATCCTGCTACACTTTCATGACAGGACAGGGGACAACTATGGCTGTTTAGTCTGTCAGATAATCATTCATTCTATCTGCAAATTGTTTACTGTTATCACCATATACAGATTTTGGCCTACACATTCCAGATTCAGACACACTGAAATCAGTTTGGGATGTTAATTTGTACTTCCCACATGCATTTAGTTCTGTAGAAACACACTGAGGCTTATATATTCAGGGGTTATTACTACTTTATTTATTCATACATGACCCTTTCTGTCACTCTCACACATCCTGTAACTTCACAGTTCAGGTTGGTACTTCTAGGCTTTGTTCACATATTAGACCTGTGGTGATTCAAACACTTTCCAACAGCCTCACTTCTGTCATGATTCAGCATTTCAACAGGGGATACATCTCACATGTGACTACCTCAGATTCTGAAGCTGTACTCTGGAGACTACTGCAGGTTATACTATATTTAATTAATGGTGGGACATCTGTATTACAGCACTATTTATTTCTATCAATTATATTTCCAGTTACACTCACATACTGATGAACTTGTTGCAGCCATACCTGCAGACTTTCAATTCTTGCTTGCACATTATATTACTTTTAATCAATACACTGCAGTGTTCTGATACATGCTACACTATAATATTTATTTACAAGTACTAGGTGGGGTTACTAACCTGCATGGTGGCGCAGCCGCGCCAGTCTACGGTCATGCATCTCACGGTTCGCAGAGTGGACACCTGCAGCTGTAATACAAAGGAAATAATATTGGACTACACATCTCCATGGTATCAGCTAGTTGAAATCCTTACATACATGAGTAAAATGTAACTTACTCAGTAGTGGGGTTGGGCATTTGCCGGGCCTCCTGGATCCAAAGGTTCAATTGGTCCTGCTTGCGTCTCTTCAGGTCCGCATGGTGGTGACGGACCTGCTCACCAGTGCGTGGAATGCCAGTAGCACTGGTCAGATCATGAGCCAACCGGTCCCATGCCTCCGCCCTATATGCTCCCCATGAGACCTGGCCCTGCATGAGTTGGGCCTCATGATGGTGGACTAGGAGCCAGACCATATATCTGGACTCCTCAATGCCCCAACACTGTGCTCGAAAGCAACGTCCCTCACCTACTCCACTCATGCTGACTGCAGGTCTGTTCTACAATCGGTTATGCTGTGTATTCCCGCCTATGGGGCTTATATATACCGCTTTTCCCACACATTTCTGTGATTGGCCATTTTGGAATTGTATCTACTTCACTGAAACTGCTTTATCATGCTCCATTCTGGATTTTATCCCATATATATGCTATTTCTGCATTTCTAGGTATTTCTGTCATGGCTTAGTGGTTTAGTACCTTGACTTTAGTGCGTGGTATCCTGGGTTCAAATCTGATCATTGATTTTTAATTTTCATGACAGAAATGAGATGAAGACCTGTCAATCAAACATGCCAAAAGCACTTTTAAGCACTTAAAAGCAGGTCTGTGCTCATTTGCGTGGAGCTAACGCATGCGCACTGGCAGTTAGCTTGTGGGAGCGGCGCGCAAACGGTGTGCGCTGGGATAAACCTTAATTGGCTAGTGACACACATGTTAAGCTAAGCACGGCTAGTTGCAAACAGTTTCAGCCTGTTAAACCAGTGCTTAGCAACGGGCACGCAGTTTGCAACATTTTAAACACTACTCAGCTACGGGCACTCTGTCTCACAGCAGCATAGCTATCAGTACATTTCTAATTGTTTTTATTATTGTGTTACTTCAAAATATATGCTCCATTTCATTCCATTTTACAAAAGGGTATACTTTTACATTTGTACAATACTGTCAGGGGCCTTTTTAGTGCTTATTTAAAAAAAAAAAAGGTTGTTGTGTAGGCTCGAACCCTGCCTGCCTACTCTTAAGCCAGCAACTCTACCGCTAAGCTATTTCTCCTTGGCTTACTTTGCATATTTAGTTCTCATATCCTTCTCCACTGCCTGCTAACTGCAGTTGCACTAGTAGCACACCCGCGCACGCGAGCGCACACAGTAGCATACATTTACGGGGTTTAAAAAAAAATAAAAGGTTTTACTTTAATTTTATAACATCTGTTCACTTTATACACTGATGGTCTGTGGGGGCATGTGTTGTGTAGTGTATTTATTTACATTTACATGGCCTCTCTCGTGGCTGTTTACTTTCAGCCATTCTAGACTTCCGGGGGCGTGTCCGCTTGCAGGGCTTAGCCTACAGACACGCCCCCTACTCTCTTACACGGACCGTGTAAGAGTTACAGTGTGATTCAGCATGCCTCATGCACCTCATGCATATGCATGACATGCTGACATCACACCGTTTAACTGCAGCCTCCGTGTAAGAGTTATAACTCTTACATGGAGGCTTCGTGAATCTGGCCCATCTACTTAATTTCAAATGTTCAGAGTCTGAAATATATGGATCTTGTAGTATTACTGATTATAGCTTAAACTTTTTTATACATGCAAAAACTTTGATTCTTTTGACTGGGTTACAAAGCCCATTTATATTTCAAGATATTCAATATTGTATTATTATCTCTGTAATATAGACTTTCACAGGACAAGTTCACTTTCTGGTTATAATTTGATATCTGATTTTGTATCTCATTCTTGCTCAGTATTTTAACCCATATAATAAATGGGTCTATGGTTATTCGTCGAAAGGGAAAAGCATCGAACAGCATTACATTGTAAACCTCCTCATGTGGGGGACAGCGTCCCTCCCCCCAACTCTGAGATCACACTACAGTGGGGGAAGGGCAAATTTCCTTATCCCTATTGTAACGCGATCTTAGAACAGCTCAATGAATGGCATATTTGACAATATATGCCATTCAATGCTTCAGTCTTTGATGGATAAATGTGGGATCTGTATCATTTTGTTGAACAAACAAAATATCGAACACCTCTTCGTCAAAATGTATCCATCAAAACAATCCATCAGACAATCATTTCAGCGAAAAAACACA
Organism: Protopterus annectens; assembly: GCF_019279795.1. Classification (NCBI taxonomy): domain Eukaryota; kingdom Metazoa; phylum Chordata; order Ceratodontiformes; family Protopteridae; genus Protopterus; species Protopterus annectens. The sequence continues at coordinate 877,008,098 of NC_056730.1, read as the reverse complement.
TTTAAAACCCACATAGGTGGGGGGGCTGCACCCCCCTAACTAAATATACCAACTCCGAGATCACATTACAGTGGGGGAAAAGGCAGACTCCCGATGATGGCCAACTAGTTTTTCTCCCTGGGAAAAACTTTGCTGAAATGATCATTCGATGGATTAAGTTTCGATGGATAAAGTTTGATGAAGAGGTATTCGATGTTTAGTTTGTTCGACAAAATGATATAGCCCCATAGACATGTATCCATAATAAATGGCCCTGAAATCTCAACCAAGTCTTTTGCAATACAATTATTAAAGTATTATAAAACAAATCATAAAGCTTGTATTAAACATTCTTTCAAAAGAAGTTAAACCTTAAAGCAATCAAAAATTCAAAAATGAATTGAACTGCAAATCATCTGCTTAGAACATTTAAACAATAATTTTTCTGCTCACAAGTAGGAGGCAAATAGCCTCTAAAAAACAGATGCTAGGCCTATTGCAACAGCTGCATAGTTAAGACCGTATAAACTTGTCAAAACATAAATCATCACCAGTTGAACAACTTCCCTCTCCTATTCCCAGTCATTAAACTTTATAAAAACTCAGTTTTCAGATATAATGCAGGCCAATAGTATATCCACTCATAAACTGCTACAGTCGTAGGCAGAGACAGAAACTGCCATAACTTAAAGTAAAACAAAAATGTAATTACAGTTGTTGCTATGAGTACATTTTCCAGTCTTACAAAAAGTCCAACTGTCTTATTTATGAAATGATTTCATCAAAGTCCAGCACCTAAACTAGTTTAGCCCCTGTAATGTATTAGTACATCTCAAAATTAAGCTGTCTCCTTTAAGTGCTTGGAAATCTTTCTTAGTCATGTAAATTGCCTGCCTCCCTGACCATTGTTGACAGTCAATGGCAATAGCAGATATTCATTCTTACACTTCCTGGTTAATGCTTGTATCATTCTGTCAGCTGTAATAAGCTTGCTTATAACTAGTAAGGCAACACCTAAATTCAACATAAAGTCAAATGCATGAATTAGATATTATCCTCAAGATTTAATACTTTGATAAACAAGTTTTGTGTAGTATCTGTAAAAGTCTAAATCCATGTAACACAGCCAAACATCCAAAACCATAAAAGTCAATGTCATAATCAATATTACAATTTACAATTCAGTGTCATCTCTCTAAAAACAATCAGTTGTTAAACCCATCCAAAAACAGCTAAAGCAGAAAGCACCAAAGACTTCAGACCCATATCTCTTCTACCTGTCCTTGGCAAACCTTTTGAAAAACTAATATTCAAATAACTCATAAAATATACTCAAAAATGTTACATTTTTTTACCTCAATATGTCTTCTGATCTGACAGTAACACCATGACAGTCTATTATACTCTCAAAGGCAACATACTTTAAAACATGGACAATGAAGGACCTGTTGATGGGTTCAGTTTTCACTGACATATCCAGAGCCTTTGATCTCACTGAACATAAACCGTTACTCATCTTCTTGATGTGTGCAGAGCTCAGACCATGGTTTAGGGATTTCTTCAGCAAGTGGCAATCCAAAGTCAATGTGCACTTCTAAATCTCCCCTTCTTAGATTCATAGACTTTTTCAGTACCTCTAAATAAATGGGCACTTCAGGGATCAGTATTATCCATGATACTCTTTGCCTGTTTATCAATAAGCTTCAACTGGATATCCCTAAAATCAATATTATCATACATGCCAATAACATGGTAATTTATAGGTCTAGCACCTTTCCATCCAACATGAAAAAACAATTAGAGAATTACTTTTCTCACCTATCCACCTGGTCTACCAATAACAGACTTACATTAAAGATTAATAAAGCTAAAGTAATGATTTTTGGCACAAGGAAAAGACGTCCTAGTATACCCAAAGATTGGACCATACGCTATAACACCATCCGATCACTTGAAACAACCCCACACATCAAATAACTAGGGATTTGGCTTGACCAAAACCTTAACTTCTAGCACCATATTCCCGTAACAAAAAACAAAATTAATAGCGGCATTCATAGTCCCAAGATTTACACTTGCATGGTGGTTATTCATGAAAGGCACCAATTTGCTTATATGTTAATTCAGTAATTACAAGTTATTCATACTGAATAAGTAAATGAAAAGTCATTTTAAAAAATGCCCACTTGCAGCAGAAGCATGATGTAGCTACAGTTAATCCTTAAGTATGTGTGAAGTACTACATAAAAACTTAAGTACCTGTATTTTTTCATATGTTTTTGGATATTGTGAATGAACATGACTATGCACAAGAACACTTGAAGTATTGAAGGCAAGGGGAATGCACCACAGCTTTTATTTTTAACTTTTAAAAATATAAAAGGGTTTTATATGTTTTACATGGGGTTATCCTTATGTGGATACCGTGTTGATTTATTTAAAAAGTGGAAAGGGGAAGTTGGGAAGAAATGAAAAAGGGAAGACATAACAAAGCGGGAAACACAGAAAAAAACATCCAAGATGTTTTTTTGTTGGAGGATATGGGAGAGGAGGGATACAATGTTTTTTGGTGGGAGATAGACCCCCTCCTGTTTTTTTTTTTTTGTAAGAGGGTAGTTTAGGTAGGAAGTAAGTTAGAGGGTATAGGAGAGGATTGGGGAAGGAGGGGGTAAAGAGAAGCTAAGCTCAGGAGGAACCCCTGGTCCACAGAATTTCAAATATTTCCACTGTCTGATGGTGTTGCAGTAGAGGACCCTGATGTTGAGGAAGTGGGGGCCTGCAGTGACACAGTAGTCAGAAATGACTGGGGCAGCAAGTCTTCCACCAACTGAAGAGCATCCTGGACTGGCTGAAGGTATCTTTCCTCTATCTGCTCCATCACATACTCAACCAAGTGCCAAGCACACAGCCTGTGAGGCTGGCCAGGCTGCCACATGCCAGGGTGCCTACAGGACTGGTGCCACACCACTGACCCTGTGAGGACATGCATGGATGAGCAGAAACTGAATGCTCCCTGACCTGGCAGAAACATGGTTGGGCTGCTCCAAAGGATTCTGGATGTGTGAAAAAATGAACAGAAATGGGAGAGAAAGAAAATTAAGAAGGACAAAGAAATTCATAATTAAAATAAGAAAATGAGAGAAGGTGGGTAGAATGACAAACAAGAAACAGATAATAAATTCTCTCATAATAAAGATTGCACTGATGTATTACATTAACAGTTATTTTTTTATTTTTTATTAAAAATTGTATTCAAAAAAGGAAAATTCTGGGAAATGTTTCTAGAAACGGGTCTATATTATAACATCGAAGTTCTCTAACATCAAATGTTATAATATCAAACCCGTAATGTCGAACGCTGAAAACAGCGAAGGTGCAGGACATCGAATTCTTTCCCAGGGAAAGAATTCGGTGGGCCATTGCTGTGGCTTCGCTGTTTTCAGCGTTCGATATGTTGGAGCATTACAGGTCAGGTTCAGGTAAGTGTGCGATTGTGTGTAGGTTAGGGTTAGGGGCGGGTTTGTTGAGTTAGGGTTAGGCTGCGGGTCAGGTAAGTGTGCGATTGTGTGTAGGTTATGGGGCGGGTTAGGTGAGTTAGGGTTAGGGCGCGTGTGAGGTGAGTGTGCGATAGTGACGGACCTTAGGGTTAGGGTTGGGTTAAGGTAAGTGGATAGCTAGTACTGTAAGTAAAGTTTAGTTTAGGTGTAGGATTTTAAGTGTATGTGTGTGGATGGCTGTTTTTTTGTGTGTGTTTGTGCTGTGTGTATGTTTCTCGGAATAGCAAATTTTTTCCCTGGGACAAAATTCGCTATTCTGACTCTACAATCTTTTCACACTTCGGTGTTTAGGGTTCGATATAATAACATTTGATGTTAGAGGACTTCGATGTTATGATATAGACCCTCTAGAAACATGGGATCAATTAGTACATTGCTATCAAGTTGTGGTCATCTTTACATTTGCAGTCTACTCGCAGTAATGACATATGCTAGTGTAACAAGAAACGGTAATACATTTGAACTTTCTGGATGATATAGGCTGTGCTGCAATAGTATACTGAAAACACTTCTTCTGCTATCTTTGTGTATAAATTACTTCTGCATTTACAGTTATAAAATACATAAAAAAATAGAAAAAAAATGTATTAGTTAAAAACTATTTTCTAAATGTAAATATTTTTTGCGTACTCACAAGTCTCTTTAGCCTCCTGTTTTCCTGGGTTTGATTATAGGAAATCTCTTCTGTTGTATATAGAACACAGAGTATGGTTGTTTAACTATCTCAGATGTGTGTTTTACATATCTCTGACATGATTACGTTTACTATTCAGCAAGGCATTGAAGTTATTTTTGCACTTGTTTAAGATGTGTGCTTACTTCTGTACACATTTCCATTGAGTTTAATTTATTAAACCTGAAAAGAGCAAAGCACATAATTACATACTTTCATTGTACCCAATCCATGTGTGCTAATCTGTATTTTGATGTTACTTGACGTATATGGACTGCATGACTTCCTTCCACTTGTTACATTTTTATGTCTCTATGCAGCTTGCCTGAGAGCTGGGTGCTTAATGCATCCTGTTAATACAAATCCTTTGTAGCCTCTGCTTTCCACTATGAGTTGCATAATACCATGTGAATTTGATCTAAGCAACATACTTTTTCCTTCCCCTCAAAGAGATATGCTTTACAAAAGTTGTACACACACATAAAAATTTAGCAGTTGAAAGGAATTTATGATATCATTGCTGTTCAAGTTGCATTAAAAACTTATTTACTTTAAACACTAGAAATATTCCATGGTAATGCGTACTTTGATAATTTTCTACTTAATAAATTTGACCATATCGGGGGTTTAAGCAGAAATGTATACATAATTAATCAAACAGTATATTTCTTAGTATCTTCTCTGCTGGTCATTCATTTGCTACCTTAATCTCCAACTCCTCCCCTACCTCCACTTTGACTAGGGTGTGGTGGCTGACTTCAGCCATCTTGTACGTACAGTCAATATTCTGGAAGAAATGACTGTGTTATACAATTATCAAATTAATTAATAGTTTGTGGAATACACAAACCAAATCTTTTGTTTCTAAAAATTGTCTGACTGCAGCAAAACTAATTACTAAGCTAATAATTACAGTATATGACATTATGTGGCAATGCAAATAATGCATACACACATACATATACACACACACACATGCACGCATATACTTACATGTATTTATTTACTTATGCATATACATTTGTAGTTATATACAAAAGAATGTCAGTATGTAAAATTTGTATACAGATGCATTTCCATTAACAGATATGTTTATGCCTACTCTTAGCTTTGGACATATTTCTACATACAGATACATATCTGCACTTATACATATACAATTCTTCTTGCATTTACCTGCAGTTATGCAATATTTTATACTATGTGATTTAAACCTATTTTTGATAAGATTTAAACAATATAAAAATACTTAGCATAGAAATTTGGCCTTCACATAGGTTCATAGGTTGGTGTCTATCAGCCTAGGGCCTATACAAGCCTAGCCATAACAATTCCCTGGCTATTTCTTCCCACACTATTTACTTCCCTGGTTCTAAACCTGTGAACTACATTCCTGCACTTTCATTCTTCATTCTGGTATTGGCACTTCAAAAGATGGCAGCACCTGCAAAGTCACATAGGACATTAAAGAATCACTAGGGTTGTTCGCAAATTCATGCAGACAGTTGAGGTCTCCAAAGATAAACATAGTGTGTTCACAACTATCCAAGGCATGGTTGCATGGATTTGTTGACTTGCACACTCATGTATTACTGCATTTCATACAGACAACCATAACTTAACCTAATATGCATACAACATGTGTAAATGACCCTGCATTTATCCAAATATGTTTAAGACTGCCATATTAACTTGCAGTCACTTGACATAGGTGACAAATGGTTTAAGAAACTATGAACTTAACCAAGTCAATAATAAATAGTAAAAACTTTAGAAATTATTTTGAAGCAGGTCATTAATGCTAGATAACAGTGTTTACTAGCAGAATTTGACAATCAGATGCAGATGATTCATGTAAATTCTGATAAAATGAGTGTCATTTATGAATGGAAGTTCCTGACAGCAGCATTGAAAATGTAAATGGAAGATGTCATAATGTCAATGTAAAAGATATTTTGGAAATTACTTTTGGTGAAATTTAGCGATTATGCTACACTTGATAGAAGTATATACTTTCACATAATTGTAGTCAGATATACTGCAATCTCAACAATGTATTGTTGTGTCAAGATACTTGCTATTTTACTGGGGATTTATGACTATAACTCCTAAATGAAAAATAATATGAATACAGGAAAGTGTTATGGAAAGGATACAAGTCTATTAGCAAAGTGCTTGCAATAGTACTATGAATGTGTTGATGATACGTCACAAATTACTAAAACACAACTTTAATTTGCTAGATTGGAATTTTGCACATTTATATGAATATGGGCATTGTGTCGCCAAACCTGGTTTTATATTCAGATCTTTGATTTATTTGTGATGATTGCAGACATACTTTCATTGCTGTGTTGTTTGGCTGATAAATGGATCAAAAGTTTCAGTATATGAATTTGGCATGTTGTTTTAGGACATGAATGATGCAAAAACAGGGTTCCAGACAATGAAGGAACAATTTTAGCCACTAGGAGAACCACATCCTCGTGGCAGCCCTTAGAACATACAGCAAATGCCTTTTTGGAAAAGGAGGACCCAAACAAGCTGAGAGGGCAAAGGCATGGAACTAAGTAGCTATGGATATAAATGCTATTGGTGGATGGAACTACACATTAGCACAGTACTAGAAGACAGCCAATGATATGGTAGGATGTACCAGAGCAAAGGCAAGGCAGAATGCAATTGCTCAAAGCACTACTGGGAGTCACCACAAACACTTATTCCTGTAATACCTCATGAAGAGTATTTCTTCTCCATTCATTTGGAAGACCATGATACAGATGAAGAGGGCACCAGCATAATAAGAAGTTGTGTGGACACTGGATATTACTCATACCTGTAGCATTAAAAGACGTGTGCTCAGGAAGGTTTATTTAACAATAGTAACATATTTATATACAAAACTGAATGCTGAAATGGAATGACTATATGTAATACATGACTATTACTATTAACAGGTGAACCTTGCACATAATGACAGTGAATATAGAGTGTGCATGATAAGTGCCCTCCATATCTCATTGCATAGCATACAGTAGTGCACTCTACTGTCTGAGTAGTAATATATTCAATTAATTTTTTATAGGGTCAGCAGCAGAAACAAAAAATTCCACTCCACTATACCAATGCATTTAAAGAATTTCATCAGCAGAATGGTTGATGAAAATAATAATGATGATAATGTAGTTATATTTATGAGATAACCTGAGGAATGTTGCATGCAGTCACCGACTTTAATAACAGGATCTCTCACCCCACAACACATTAGTAACTCTGTAAGAAGATACACTGGATCACAAAGTTAAGTATGGTGACATTACACTGCATGTTATAAAGGAAGAAAACCCATACACCTCTATACCAATAGATCCAAACCTATAGGAACACCTTCTTGATGATGGCAGAAATTCATACATAACAGTATCCATTGTGACACCTTTACAAAGGGGTGCCAGGCATAGGCATCATAAACTGTCTAAATTTTTGCAGAATGTCCAGATATTTGCCACATATTTTTGTCTATTCCTCAAAACAATTGTGGTTCACTGGGGACTACTAGACATTTGAGTTTCAGATTTTGTATCCCAAGAAAATGCAAGCTAATGTAAAACCTGTTATTCTAGCAACATTTTAAGCTTATAAAGGCAATACCTAAAATCTGTCCTGATTTTTGGGCCTTTGTCCCTCCATTATTTTTGACTCTGTCCAGATTTCTTGCACTAAGAGGTTGAGAGGTATGGCAGGCATATGTCACAGCTACCCCAGGAAACATATAAAGCATTGGCTGCCCAGCAACAAATGTGCCATGACATTATTAAAATTCAGTGCACTGCCATAAAAAGTCAGCTTGAAATAGTCAGAGTCCTCCAGGGTGTGCATAATGATTTCCTGCACTACATAGGAATGGCAGAGAGTAGGGGTAATGCCATGATCACATAGAGCCATAGTATGGTGGCACACCAAGCATCCATGTCCACCTCCATTCGTACACACATGAGGACTTACCAAACTCAAATAGGAGTCAGTTTTAGAAAGGGCAGAGGATAGGGCAATGTCTGGACAAATGGGGACATATAACATACACTACAAGTGCTTCTCAAGAAGGTAGTTGAAAGGGTAGGGGTGGACAAGTCCAACAAATTTCATGAAGGCAATGTCAGCGCTCATCTATACATAGCAGAACCTTTCATTCAAGGTACTGTTCCTGCAGTACTGTGAGATCAGTGTTTATAGGATCACCTACATCAAGTAGGTCATGACATTGCAGCAAGTCGCCCTCCAGCTCACATACTAGCCCTTCCTCAAGATCACAGGCATTTTCAACTACCCTATCTTTAGGAGATGTCACGTCTGACAAATTTGACCTTGACCTGCTATGTTTCAAGTTAGACATTTCTAGTACTTTCAATTTGAATTTTACACAGAGATATCCATGCTTACCTTGAAAGACAATGAGTTAGTAAATAAAACATAAATAAATACATTTAAAATAAAGGCAGAAGATGTGATTGCAAATGTAACCCAGTATTAAGACACTTTGCATCTGCATGCATTAATTTCAATAATGGTATTGTTTATAATTGAAGGGAATATCTGTAAAGAAAGCTATACAACATAATAGATTTAGTATTGACTGAAATATGGATAACTCCTTCTTGCATGCTTACAGTCACACTAACTATAACCTTGAATTAAAAGTGTGCAATCAGTCTGGCCTCCATGTAGGACTCTTACACTCACATTGCTCTCTTTTTCATATGCGTTATTTTTACTACACATCTTGCTTCTATTTCTTATTTTGCCTTATTATTTGAATTACATTCATTTTATTTGTAAATTATTTTAAATGCTGACTATATTTACACATGTGTAGGCAAACATATATAATATTTTTATAAGACTTGGGTTGTTTCTCTTAAGCGTCCCCCCATTTATCATTGTTATACTAAAACTAAGACTCTAATTAGAGAATCCTGCAGCTCAGCAAATTCACTGCCTATGGTGGCTCTATTTTTCAGCTCAGTAACATAAACGTCTATAAATTCTGTGGGTCATTCAGCTCTTGTAAAGATAAAATGTCAAATTCTTTCTGAGGTGGCAGTGGTTACTGGATTTTTCTTTCCCCTTTAGGAGTTAAATATCTTTATGGATTCTTCAGCAAAAAACATGCAGAAATGCCACACACCGAATATTTTCAGACTTTTCAGATTATCTACTTGCGGTGAGGAATAAATAACTTTTCTGTATTGAAAACTTTTGGATCTGAAGTAGTTGACTTAATTTGATCATCAACCTGTGGGTATTCGGATCCGGATCGGATCCGAGATGGCAGCTTCACCAGTATCTGACTTGAGCTCCAAGCTCCTCCCCTTACCCAAAATACCCCTCCATCTCCTTCCTTCCCTCAGATCTTGTTTGCTGTGGCTTAGCCTAGCATCATGGTCTCAGAGCTCCAGGTGTGGTGAGTAGTTTTAGTGATAGTTTTTTTGGGTGTTTGTACTTTTCTGGTAGTGTCAGCTAGGTTTCCTTTCCCTTCTTGGCCTCCCCTTTTGCTGTTGCATCACGTTTACAAAAAAAAAAAAAGTTTAGTTTACTTTAGTTAGTGTAGTGCCTTCCTTCCCCCTTCACCCTCTTTGTTAGTCAGTTTGGGTGTGAGTGTGTGTGGTCAGGCAGGTTAGGACCTTGTGCCCTGTGATGGCTGATCAGCAGAAGCTGGTATTTAGAAAGTGCACAGAGTGTGGCCACAAGTTGTCTCCGGCTGATGGACACACTCTGTGTGTGGTTTGTTTGGGGGTTCCCCATCTTTCTACCACCTGCACTATTTGTATGGGGTTTAACCCCAGGGCCCTGAAATATCGTAGGGCTAAATTAGCCTTGAAGGGACTTCTCCCTGCTATGGAGGAGGCTGTCTCCACTTTGGCTACAGTCATGGCTGTGACTGCTGCTTCTTCTTCTGCTACACTTTCTTCCCCTCCCTCCCTCCCTCCCTCCCAGGCCAGGACTCAACCTCCTGCTAAGAGGTCTGTGGATACGGAGCACAGGAAAGAATAAGAAAAAGAAAAAGACAAAGGGAGGAAGAGATCCCCGAACCAGTCGGATTCGGTGGGTCCTCCTCCAAAGCACTCACTCAGATTCTCATTGGAGCCGGATGAGCCTCGACCTTCTTCTAGAGCTTCTGTACATCGACTCTCCCGGTCGGTGTGGGTGGCCTCGTCACGCTCCACCAGAAGCTTGAGTGAGATAGACATGGGCAAAATGATGTGAAGGTTTATTCCCACCCTAATTCAGATGGGGGTCTTGCCAGCCCCATCTCCCTCTGGAGGGGGGAGCTCACTTCCCTTTTTCACCCCAATAACTCCTTCTCCGATCTGACCCCTGGTATTGGAGTTTATGGATCCGAGAAGTCCCATAGTCAGGGGGTCAGTGCTGATGGTACCAGGTACCTTGATGCTGGCCGTTACCTTGAGCATGTTGGACCTGAATAGTTCAGACCTGAGTGGCTCTTGGATCCAAAGCCTGGGCATTGGATCTGAGGGGTTGTTTTTTTTCTCTGTTGGCGCTGACTTTGTCAGGTCAAGGCCCTCTCCTCAGTAAGTCAGCTCTGGCAGGCTCGGCTCCAATCCCCCCCATTGGATCCGGGGAGAACAGCTTCTTTATTAGCTTCCCAGGAGGCTCACTCTCCCTCTGCTTTCGACGTGGTGGAAAGGGTTCTCTCCAGTGGATCGAGGCCCCTGACCATCTCCTCGGATTCCGCCCCTAGTCCCTCAGCTCTGGGTGCGACTTCAGCCATTTTGCCCATTGAGGGACAGCCCATGCTCCATGTGCCCCAGACTGTTCTCCTCGAGGAACAACAGGCAGTTTGCGAGTCCTCTCCTGAGATCCCCACTGAAGAGGTTCATTGCAAACAAACATACAAAAGGAGGCATCTGGACTCCTCCCCAGAGTCCCTCACTGAGGACACTGATTTGGCAGAAGGGGAAGGTTCCCCCAGATCATCCCCCCTCATGGAAATCCTGCGCCAATGGGGGGTTGGTCCACCCCAAAACCTTCCTCGGATGAGTCGGTGTTTCTGGAGGCCTTTGGCACAGGCCTGTCTACTTCTTGGGTGTGTCCCCCAGGGATTGCTTGGTGGATCTTATTACCACCGGGAATGGAAGGAACCAGACACTGTGGAGCCAATCCTGAAGTGTCCAGACAAGATTCTGAGTCCTCCTGTGGATAGGTCCAGTTGCAATAAGGGATCCCCAGTAGACGCTATGGTGGTAGCAGCTGCCACCAAGAAAGAACTAGCTCAGGAATGTTCTACGGTCCATCTTCCCGACAGAGAGTCCAGAATGATGGATCATCTAGGAAAGCGGGTGTATGCTTCAGCCACATTTTCTGTAAGGGAGCTGAATTATTTGGCCCACATCACTCGACTGCAGTGCGACCTTGTCAGGGAGCTAACTGAGTTGCCCCTGGAGTCCATGTCACTGGAGGGTAAGCGTATATTCTCCACACGAATGGCCACTCTCAAAGCAGTTTCTACTACATCCATGCACCTCCTTTTGCATGCCTCCGAGGAAGCAGCAAGGCCAGCTAGGTCCAGCGTTGCGATGAGATGACATGCCTGGCTCAGGCTATGTAAGTTCATAGAACCCTTTAAGGTGTCTTTCACGAATGCCCCTTATGACGGTTCTTCCTTGTTTGGGAAGACTGTTAGTGAGACGTTAGTCCAGAGTGAAAAGGACGGGAAGACACTGTCTGCCATTGGGATCCACTTCTCAAACCCTCAAAGATCCTTTTCCAAGAATCAGTGGGGGGAAAAAGAAGATGTGGTTCCAGAAATCATCTTCCCCCAGAGGCAGAGGGAGACCAGACAGATGCCGGACCAGAGGCAGTGGGGGTCCGAGAAATTTCAGGTCTCGAGAACCATTCTCAGACAGGCCCGCACAGCAGCCCTGAGGGGTTGCCTGACTGTTCTACTCTGGAGGCAGTCAGGATCATCTTTTGCTGCAACCTGTTGGCATGGGAGTCCATGTCAATAGACCGTTGGGTGCTTCACATCATATCCACAGGTTATACCATCCCCTTTGTGGTTCCTCCCATTCCCCCAAAACACCTCCCAGACATTCCACCCAAGCAAATGGAGGTAGCAGCATTTGAAATAGACAAGATGCTAAGGAAACGAGTCATCCATTCCATTACCCAAGATCAGTCCAGATCAGGCACCTATTCCAGGTTCTTTTTGGTGCCAAAAAAGACGGGGGACCTAAGACCTATTCTGGATCTTTCCACACTGAACCTGTCAGTTGCCATAGAGAAGTTCCAGATGGTCACATTACAATCCATCCTGCCTTACCTGCAGGAGAATGACTGGATGTGCTCCCTAGATCTCCAGGATGCGTACTACCATATAAAGATGCACAGATGCTCCAGGAGGTTTTTCTGCTTTTGGCTAGGAGCCAATCATTATCAGTTTTGAGCCCTACCTTTCAGTCTCACCACAGCCCCAGGGTGTTCACAAAGGTCATGGCAGTAGTAGCGGCTTACCTGAGGCTCCAGGGAATACAGGTCCTTCCATACCTGGGCGATTGGCTTCTTGCTGCTCCCACTAAGCATCTACGTTGTCAGGCCAGAGACTATTTCCTGAAACTGTCATACTTTCTGGGAATTACGATAAACACATCCAAGTCTTCTCTAGATCCAGTCCAGGTTTTAGACTACATTGGAGCAAGGATAGACACATTGCAAACCAAAGTTTTACTAACTCTGGAGAGAGTTAGAAGCTTAAGACTCTATGTGTCCGTGAACTTTCAGTCTCAACTTCCTTCAGCCGAGGCAGTATTACAAGCCCTAGGTTCCATGGCAGCCACCATTACTCTTCTTCCCTGTGCTCATCTGCATATACGGGTTCTACAATAGACACTAGTGGTCCAATGGTCATTATTAGATCTGCCGTTAATGCATCCAATTCATATAAGCAACATTTGCAGGAAGTCCTTTCTCTGGTGAATACGCTCCTCGGAACTAGTCGAGGGACGAACATTTAGTCCAGCCCAAGAC
>NC_056730.1:876977553-876994344 GCF_019279795.1 Protopterus annectens | reverse complement strand
TAAGGGAGGAGCTTGGAGCTCAAGTCAGATACTGGTGAAGCTGCCATCTCGGATCCGATCCGGATCCGAATACCCACAGGTTGATGATCAAATGAAGTCAACTACTTCAGATCCAAAAGTTTTCAATACAGAAAAGTTATTTATTCCTCACCGCAAGTAGATAATCTGAAAAGTCTGAAAATATTTGGTGTGTGGCATTTCTGCATGTTGCTGAAGAATCCATAAAGATATTTAACTCCTAAAGGGGAGAGAAAAATCCAGTAACCACTGCCACCTCAGAAAGAATTTGACATTTTATCTTTACAAGAGCTGAATGGCCCACAGAATTTATAGAGGTTTATGTTACTGAGCTGAAAAATAGAGCCACCATAGGCAGTGAATTTGCTGAGCTGCAGGATTCTCTAATTAGAGTCTTAGTTTTAGTATAAAAATGATAAATGGGGGGACGCTTAAGAGAAACAACCCAAGTCTTATAAAAATATTATATATATTTGCCTACACATGTGTAAATATAGTCAGCATTTAAAATAATTTACAAATAAAATGAATGTAATTCAAATAATAAGGCAAAATAAGAAATAGAAGCAAGATGTGTAGTAAAAATAATGCATATGAAAAAGAGAGCAATGTGAGTGTAAGAGTCCTACATGGAGGCCAGACTGATTGCACACTTTTAATTCAAGGTTATAGTTAGTGTGACTGTAAGCATGCAAGAAGGAGTTATCCATATTTCAGTCAATACTAAAGTGATTTCCAGAGCATTTACATATTTCTGAATGGATACATGAAAATTAACTAATTGCTGGTACTCTGGACTTGAAAAGGCTCAATACAGTAAAGGCTGAAAATGCATCAAAGACAACAAGAAAAGAATGCAGAGTATACTGTCTGAAATAAAGTTTGAGAATTAATTGACTGATTGTAAAACTTAAACCAGAATCAGTTGCAGACTGTAACATCTTGTCAGAAAATACTTTTAAACACCTGAGGCTAGATGATTCTAAAGACTGAGCTGTGTGCACATTGTTAATATATTCAGGTCACTGGATGGCAGCATTAAGCTAGGAACTGCTGACATGTAGAGACCTTTTTGAAATAGCTTTAGTTAAAAAGTATACTGTCCTGATATTTGGGTCACGTGGCTTCTGAGAAGTTAGGAAGTGATAAAGGAATTTAAAGCATAAAAGTAGAAACCATGTGTGTTCACAGGCAGAGCGTTACAGAAACATCTCAGATACTGTGCAAAACTATTGCAATATCTTACATACAGATCTCTTTACAGGCTTGAGAAACTTAACAGGAGATTATCAAATACCTGCAAATCCTAATGAAGTATCAGTCATACCTGCTTTTAGAAAAGTGTCTATAGTACACAGAAGTACAGTTAAACAGGAAATGAAGAAAATAAAAAATCAAGGTGTAATTAAGAAGCAGTCCAAACCAGTGGAATAGGTAAATAGTATGGCTGCTATTACAAAGAAAGACAAGGTTAGTATTTTATTGACCTTGTAGATCTGAATTAAGTAATTAAAAAATCACAATATCTATTGCTTACAGTAGAAATGATACTGGGAATGATTAATACTACGTTTTTTCAGCACTCAATGCTGACTTTGATTTCTGTCAGAAAACACTAGAGGAAGAAAGCTCCAAATTGTGTATATTTAATATGCTACTAAGGAGGTACAGATTCCATAGACTTCCATTTGTTATTCTGTCAGCACCAGAAGCGATCATACAAGCTATTGCCCCAGTAACTGAAGGCTAAGAAGGCATGGCAAACATCTGATGGTCTACTAATGTGGGGTCAGTCACAAGGAGACCATAAAAGAGACTGATATAGCAGCTGAATACATGAAGGCAGCATAACCTCATGTTAATGAAGAGCAATACAAAATAAAAGTGATTAGTCTGAAACACATGCATTATCTTCCAATGCCAGATGTTGTGAAATCTGATCAAGACAAATCTGAGCAGTTATGCATGTCATGACCTGAAAATAAGCAGGCATTACAGAAGTTTCTATGAAATGGTTTTATACTTGGTTCCAAGGAATGAGCCCCACTGATGTAGACACAGCCTCTCATTTTACGTGTTACAAAACAGACTAATAAAGTCTGGTGATAGCCTCATAAAAGCAGGCATTTTCAATGATCAAAGTGTAAACCACTCTGTCAGATGGAGCTGATAAAGCTCAGGTGAAAATATTTTCTTAAATATAGTTCTGTAGTTGTAGTTCATAGTTTATTGTCATGTTTTGTTTGTTAGCAGTTAAAATAAAAATAAAACCTTTTAACTAAGAATGAGGTTCCACAGGCTGCTCATGGGTCTTTAAGGAATATTCAAATAAAGAACTAACCTCTAAGCTTTGGGATTGACTTTTTGCTTTTCCATCTCCAAGATTTTCCTTCAATCAGATCCCATGGACCTCCCACCATTGCCTGTAACTGCAAATAACTGACCTGTTGAATGTAATGTATTAGAACAGGAACCCTCATCAATCTACCTGCTAAACTGAATAAACTACTGGAAACTTCATTAAGTTGTCTTTATTCCTCTCACGGGGAGGGCATCAGAGAAAGAGAGTCTCCTAGATGTGCTAGCTTAAGTGATTTTATCTGGACTAATCCCTTATACTTTGTTTCTTGTTAGTCCTGTCACCCTCTGGGTCACAGGTGGAATACTAGACTTCACTCAAGCCCTCTGGATTACCTCTGTTTTCTTTAATAAAACAGATGGGAAAACAAAAAATCAATTTGCTGAGGGTAAAATAAGGTGAATGGTTGACAGACAAGTTGAGAATACTCGTATAACAACTCTTGTTTCTTGGTTCTACTCTAGCCACTGTTTTTATGGCAAGAAGTACAATTCTGAATTAGAAAGAGACCTTCCTTACAATATTGGACTTTGAATGATTGTTCTGTTTGGACTTGGATGTTTATGGTACTACACTGGATTTGTTTAATTGCTAATGTTTAATCCTTAGGTAAGTGGTTAATGTATGTACCTCAGTTTATATTATTATATTAGACTTTGAATGAGGTGAGACAGTAAGCTGCATTTGCAGCAAATTAAAGAAAGTTGAATGACTGACTAAGCTGATAAGAAATTAAATGTAAATACATCATTCTAGCTGTTAATTACCCTAATTCAGCTGTTTCATCTAAGTTAAGAAATACATTTATTTATTTGTTTATTTATTTATTTATTTATTTATTTATTTTCACTTATTATCTGGGAAGAATTCTGTTGCAATTGGACCGTTTTCAGGTTCAGTCCAGTATGTATAATACCAAAATATATGCAACCACAATAAACTATACTCATGTGCTTATTACATAAAAGGGACAATATCACTAAACTAACAATGCTGGGATGCTAGCAAATGCAAATACAAAATATACAACATGCAGTTTCAAGTAAGTAGGATGGAAAAGATGGAAACAGTAAGTGGAGAGGAGGAAACATGATTTGATTTTAAGAAAGGAGGAAAGATAGGAAAACGGGAAGGAGGAAGATGGTGGGGGTGCCAGTCTGGTGTTATCAGATTCTTATTAATGAAGAGAAATGCAATTGCTTTGGATAGGATGCTATGTAATGTGATAGGGTAAGATTTAGGTTAGAGCCTCATTAAGACAGTAGGTGGCTTCTTTGTATAAAATGTTTTTAGCTGATGTCAAAAATTACTGGTATGCAGTAAGTGATGTCTTTTAAGGAGAGAATCCCAGATACAGGGTGCCAAATTAATGAAGCCGTACTATGTGGAATGACTGTTATTCTGAGGGGAAAATATTGAGGGGGATATTGTTAGATTATAAATGTAGATTATAGTTAATAAATAGCCATAGACATTATTAATCAGTTAATTGATATAAAATGGAAACATTTGAGATGTAGCACTTTGTATATGAGTGTGCCTAATGGCAGAGTAGATTTTTGCTGACATGGTAACCATTTAGTTTTCTTCAGGAATTTACAGTGATGTTCTGTTTTTGGTGTTTAGAGTAATAAACTTGCAGATGCTGTTAGCTGTGGTTTGGAGGGAGTTTTTCTTCAATGCATTGTTTACTATTTAGAATCTGTACTCAGGCTGTGCCATAAGAATGCCTTTCCCTACAGCTGGTGTGCTTTCAGGGGAGAGGAAGTCAGATATTTTCTTTGACCATAAAAACAGAGAGGTAGGGTAGTATTCACAGTCATTATTTGAATTCACAAAGACAATCTTTACTGTTTACGCAAATGAACAAATAATGAGATATACATGAGAAATTATGTAAATCTTTGTATGCTAATAAGCGTTTTCCCCACCTGTCTGCTATTCATAGTCATTATTTGATGTGTTTCTACACAGTGCTCAGATTTGTTATAAAAGGTGGAATTGCACCTTTTCTATCTACTTTGCAATCAGTAAAGATGCTTTCCCTTACTGCAGCCTTGCTTTTTCCTGGTATGAACTGCTTGCCTTGGTCAAGTCAATACCTCTTGAGCCCAGTGTTGCCGTCTGACCAAAAAGGCGGAGATATAGATAGACAATAACTCATCATAACTTTGATAATCAGGAGATATAGATTTAGAGTGGACAGGGATATTGTAAGGGCATTAGTGAGTATGTATGACCCCAAGAGGGGTACTGGGGGAATGCATGGCCTTCCTATCCCTGTGGATACTAGGGTATATATAACCCTCACTGTACTTGCCATGGAGACCTTCCAGAAACAGACTGGGCACTTTGGGTATTTCAAAGGCTTCTGCCTAAATATTTCAACATCATTAGATATATTTCCTGGTGGCATCTCAGGACCAGACCCAGACTATGTAGGCCTGTTATGGGATGGCAGGTTGCCCTAAGATGCTCAGTGCAATAGATTGCAGCCATGTTGCAATTAGGGTCTGATCTAGTACACAGGGGAGTTGTACCACAATAGGAAGGTTAATCAGGTCTATGCTCAGTCAACCTCTGTTCATTGCACTTAAAACATCAAACGTTCACTTCAGAGATCATTCAGTCATTGGATATTTTACCCAGGGAATGTAGTTGGTTGGCCAGCATTAGGAAATTTGCCCTTTTTCCCACTGTAGTGCGATCTCAGAGTTGGTATATATAAGTAGGGATGTATTGGAGGTGTGGGGTGGGTTTGATATACTGCGGTGTGTGTGTTTCAGTGTGCATGTTGGTCCACTGTCTCTTTTCCCTGGGTAAAATATTCGATGACTGAATGTTCCCTAAAGTGAATGTTTAATGTTTTAAGTTTGATGAACAGAGGTTCAATGGATTTCTCATTCTTTGACTGAATATAGACCCGGATTATTATTCCATCTACTACCAGGTAGACTGTGATGCATGGGGGGGGGGATCACCAATGGGACTGCCCAGCAACCTGGTAGTGCACGTGATTCCTATATCTGGCACAGTAGATCACTCTACTACCTCTTCCTGCATGGTGGGATGTCCAGTGGTAATCTTGTTGTTTTTTTATCATTTAAGTAGTTATTCATAGTGAAATAAATTGCTTAATATTAAAACAAATTTTTTTTGCCTTGCTTCTCCCTCTTTCTTTCTCTCGTTCTTTTTTATATAGTGATACGGGATAGCCATTGAAGTTATAGCTTGTGACACCAGTGAGAAATCCAAATGGAGCCATGAAAAATAATTTTAATACAGCCCTGTCACAGACCTGTACTGGCATTGAGAGAGTGTTTGGCATGTTGAGAAGGAAATTTAGCTGCTTGGATGACAGTGGGGGTGCTGTTCAGCATGGCTCATCTACTGAATGCAGGATATTTACTGCTCTGCATAACTTGATCATGTGACATTCTGGTGGTGAAAGAGACCCATGCTGTCACTGGTGCTCTCAGTCCCAGTCCTACAATGATTAATAATGATCAGCCGGAGGCAGTAGTAAGGGACCTGATGTGGCAGGCTTGTGAATGGGTTACAGCTGTGCAGGTAAAGAGGTGACATCTAGTCTAGAACCGTGAACCATGACATTCAGGTTAGTGTTTCCTTTCTTATAAAAATGAATAGAGTATAATTGGTGCATGCAATGCTATGTGTGGGCTATGCTGTGTGGTACATGATGTATTTTCAGTGTTCACCAGACACTTTATCTTTAAATAAGTTTTTTAATTTCAAAACAGGCATTCATATTATTCTTTATAAAAGTCATGCCTGAGTACTCACTGTCATCTGTTCATTGATATTGTAAGGCATCATATAAGGAATAATCAAGTTTTTAACTATTTTGCACAAGAAATTCTGCTTTGGTGATCAACTTAAGTATGCATGTACTGAATCTCCTGAAGTGATACATTGAATCAAAAGTGTTATTTCAGTATTTTACATGAGTTTAACGGTGCAGTAGTGCAGCGGTTTACATTGTCACCTCACAGCAAGAGGTTCTCCAATTTGATTCCCGGCTGGGGTGCTTTCTGTGTGGGGTCTGCACATCCTCCCTGTGTTCGTGTGGGTTTCCTCAGGGTGCTCTGGTTTCCTCCCACGTTACAAAGTCATGCGTCTGGAGCATTTGTCCTTGGGCCTCCACTGAAAATTGACTTGTTCCAAGTCGGACTTTCTTGATAAACAAATGTTAAATGAAAAAAATATGTAACTTTTTTGTATTATGCAGTGTTTACTCAGTTTTAGCAATTGCATATTTGAAGTGACTTGCTGTTCTCTGTTAAGGTACTGCACATCAGATTATTTCATTTTCTCATACACAATACGTTGTATCCTCAGAGACATAAATCATCATTTGTCCAGCGCTGAGGGTATAGTGGCAACAGTGCTAGTTAACATTACAGGATACTTATATAATTTTTTTAAGGATTGTTTCTCTTAACAATGTGTAGTACTTGTTTTATGCTATTGGCAATTGTAAGCTGTAACATTGACAATGGATAGACCATTAATGGTGCAAATCAGTGCAATCTGTTATGTTGCATAGCTTTCTTTACAGATATTCCCTTCAATTATAAACAATACCATTATTGAAATTAATGCATGCAGATGCAAAGTGTCTTAATACTGGGTTACATTTGCAATCACATCTTCTGCCTTTATTTTAAATGTATTTATTTATGTTTTATTTACTAACTCATTGTCTTTCAAGGTAAGCATGGATATCTCTGTGTAAAATTCAAATTGAAAGTACTAGAAATGTCTAACTTGAAACATAGCAGGTCAAGGTCAAATTTGTCAGACGTGACATCTCCTAAAGATAGGGTAGTTGAAAATGCCTGTGATCTTGAGGAAGGGCTAGTATGTGAGCTGGAGGGTGACTTGCTGCAATGTCATGACCTACTTGATGTAGGTGATCCTATAAACACTGATCTCACAGTACTGCAGGAACAGTACCTTGAATGAAAGGTTCTGCTATGTATAGATGAGCGCTGACATTGCCTTCATGAAATTTGTTGGACTTGTCCACCCCTACCCTTTCAACTACCTTCTTGAGAAGCACTTGTAGTGTATGTTATATGTCCCCATTTGTCCAGACATTGCCCTATCCTCTGCCCTTTCTAAAACTGACTCCTATTTGAGTTTGGTAAGTCCTCATGTGTGTACGAATGGAGGTGGACATGGATGCTTGGTGTGCCACCATACTATGGCTCTATGTGATCATGGCATTACCCCTACTCTATGCCATTCCTATGTAGTGCAGGAAATCATTATGCACACCCTGGAGGACTCTGACTATTTCAAGCTGACTTTTTATAGCAGTGCACTGAATTTTAACAATGTCATGGCACATTTGTTGCTGGGCAGCCAATGCTTTATATGTTTCCTGGGGTAGCTGTGACATATGCCTGCCATACCTCTCAACCTCTTAGTGCAAGAAATCTGGACAGAGCCAAACATAATGGAGGGACAAAGGCCCAAAAATCAGGACAGATTTTAAGTATTGCCTTTATAAGCTTAAAATGTTGCTAGAATAACAGGTTTTACATTAGCTTGCATTTTCTTGGGATACAAAATCTGAAACTCAAATGTCTAGTAGTCCCCAGTGAACCACAATTGTTTTGAGGAATAGACAAAAAATATGTGGCAAATATCTGGACATTCTGCAAAAATTTAGACAGTTTATGATGCCTGTGCCTGGCACCCCTTTGTAAAGGTGTCACAATGGATACTGTTATGTATGAATTTCTGCCATCATCAAGAAGGTGTTCCTATAGGTTTGGATCTACTGGTATAGAGGTGTATGGGTTTTCTTCCTTTATAACATGCAGTGTAATGTCACCATACTTGACTTTGTGATCCAGTGTCTCTTCTTACAGAGTTACTAATGTGTTGTGGGGTGAGAGATCCTGTTATTAAAGTCGGTGACTGCATGCAACATTCCTCAGGTTATCTCATAAATATAACTACATTATCATCATTATTATTTTCATCAACCATTCTGCTGATGAAATTCTTTAAATGCATTGGTATAGTGGAGTGGAATTTTTTGTTTCTGCTGCTGACCCTATAAAAAATTAATTGAATATATTACTACTCAGACAGTAGAGTGCACTACTGTATGCTATGCAATGAGGTATGGAGGGCACTTATCATGCACACTCTATTCACTGTCATTGTGTGCAGGGTTCACCTGTTAATAGTAATAGTCATGTATTACATATAGTCATTCCATTTCAGCATTCAGTTTTGTATATAAATATGTTACTATTGTCAAATAAACCTTCCTGAGCACAAGTCTTTTAATGCTGCAGGTATGAGTAATATCCAGTGTCCACACAACTTCTTATTATGCTGGTGCCCTCTTCATCTGTATCATGGTCTTCCAAATGAATGGAGAAGAAATACTCTTCATGAGGTATTACAGGAATAAGTGTTTGAGGTGACCCCCAGTAGTGCTTTGAGCAATTGCATTCTGCCTTGCCTTTGCTCTGGTACATCCTACCATATCATTGGCTGTCTTCTAGTACTGTGCTAATGTGTAGTTCCATCCACCAATAGCATTTATATCCATAGTTACTTAGTTCCATGCCTTTGCCGTCTCAGCTTGTTTGGGTCCTCCTTTTCCAAAAAGGCATTTGCTGTATGTTCTAAGGGCTGCCATGAGGATGTGGTTCTCCTAGTGGCTAAAATTGTTCCTTCATTGTCTGGAACCCTGTTTTTGCATCATTCATGTCCTAAAACAACATGCCAAATTCATATACTGAAACTTTTGATCCATTTATCAGCCAAGCACCACAGCAATGAAAGTAGGTCTGCAATCATTACAAATAAATCAAAGATCTGAATATAAAACCAGGTTTGGCGACACAATGCCCATATTCATATAAATGTGCAAAATTCCAATCTAGCAAATTAAAGTTGCGTTTTAGTAATTTGTGACGTATCATCAACACATTCATAGTACTATTGCAAGCACTTTGCTAATAGACTTGTATCCTTTCCATAACACTTTCCTGTATTCATATTATTTTTCATTTAGGAGTTATAGTCATAAATCCCCAGTAAAATAGCAAGTATCTTGACACAACAATACATTGTTGAGATTGCAGTATATCTGACTACAATTATGTGAAAGTATATACTTCTATCAAGTGTAGCATAATCGTTAAATTTCACCAAAAGTAATTTCGAAAATATCTTTCACATTGACATTATGACATCTTCCATTTACATTTTCAATGCTGCTGTCAGGAACTTCCATTCATAAATGACACTCATTTTATCAGAATTTACATGAATCATCTGCATCTGATTGTCAAATTCTGCTAGTAAACACTGTTATCTAGCATTACTATGACCTGCTTCAAAATAATTTCTAAAGTTTTTACTATTTATTATTGACTTGGTTAAGTTCATAGTTTCTTAAACCATTTGTCACCTATGTCAAGTGACTGCAAGTTAATATGGCAGTCTTAAACATATTTGGATAAATGCAGGGTCATTTACATATGTTGTATGCATATTAGGTTAAGTTATGGTTGTCTGTATGAAATGCAGTAATACATGAGTGTGCAAGTCAACAAATCCATGCAACCATGCCTTGGATAGTTGTGAACACACTATGTTTATCTTTGGAGACCTCAGCTGTCTGCATGAATTTGCGAACAACCCTAGTGATTCTTTAATGTCCTATGTGACTTTGCACGTGCTGCCATCTTTTGAAGTGCCAATACCAGAATGAAGAATGAAAGTGCAGGAATGTGGTTCACAGGTTTAGAACCAGGGAAGTAAATAGTGTGGGAAGAAATAGCCAGGGAATTGTTATGGCTAGGCTTGTATAGGCCCTAGGCTGATAGACTAGTACCAAACTATGAACCTATGAACCTATGTGAAGGCCAAATTTCTATGCTAAGTATTTTTATATTGTTTAAATCTTATCAAAAATAGGTTTAAATCACATAGTATAAAATATTGCATAACTGCAGGTAAATGCAAGAAGAACTGTATATGTATAAGTGCAAATATGTATCTGTATGTAGAAATATGTCCAAAGCTAAGAGTAGGCATAAACATATCTGTTAATGGAAATGCATCTGTATACAAATTTTACATGCTGACATTCTTTTGTATATAACTACAAATGTATATACATAAGTAAATAAATACATGTAAGTTTATGTGTGTGTGTGTGTGTGTGTGTGTGTGTGTGTGTGTGTGTGTGTGTATGTATGTGTGTATGCATTATTTGCATTGCCACATAATGTCATATACTGTAATTATTAGCTTAGTAATTAGTTTTGCTGCAGTCAGACAATTTTTAGAAACAAAAGATTTGGTTTGTGTATTCCACAAACTATTTATTAGTTTGATAATTGTATAACATAGTCATTTCTTCCAGAATATTGACTGTACGTACAAGATGGCTGAAGTCAGCCACCACACCCTAGTCAAAGTGGAGGTAGGGGAGGAGTTGGAGATTAAGGTAGCAAATGAATGACCAGCAGAGAAGATACTGAGAAGTATACTGTTTGATTAATTATGTATACATTTCTGCTTAAACCCCCGATATGGTCAAATTTATTAAGTAGAAAATTATCAAAGTATGCATTACCATGGAATATTTCTAGTGTTTAAAGTAAATAAGTTTTTAATGCAACTTGAACAGCAATGATATCATAAATTCCTTTCAAATGCTACATTTTTATGTGTGTGTACAACTTTTGTAAAGCATATCTCTTTGAGGGGAAGGAAAAAGTATGTTGCTTAGATCAAATTCACATGGTATTATGCAACTCATAGTGGAAAGCAGAGGCTACAAAGGATTTGTATTAACAGGATGCATTAAGCACCCAGCTCTCAGGCAAGCTGCATAGAGACATAAAAATGTAACAAGTGGAAGGAAGTCATGCAGTCCATATACATCAAGTAACATCAAAATACAGATTAGCACACATGGATTGGGTACAATGAAAGTATGTAATTATGTGCTTTGCTCTTTTCAGGTTTAATAAATTAAACTCAATGGAAATGTGTACAGAAGTAAGCACACATCTTAAACAAGTGCAAAAATAACTTCAATGCCTTGCTGAATAGTAAACGTAATCATGTCAGAGATATGTAAAACACACATCTGAGATAGTTAAACAACCATACTCTGTGTTCTATATACAACAGAAGAGATTTCCTATAATCAAACCCAGGAAAACAGGAGGCTAAAGAGACTTGTGAGTACGCAAAAAATATTTACATTTAGAAAATAGTTTTTAACTAATACATTTTTTTCTATTTTTTATGTATTTTATAACTGTAAATGCAGAAGTAATTTATACACAAAGATAGCAGAAGAAGTGCTTTCAGTATACTATTGCAGCACAGCCTATATCATCCAGAAAGTTCAAATGTATTACCGTTTCTTGTTACACTAGCATATGTCATTACTGCGAGTAGACTGCAAATGTAAAGATGACCACAACTTGATAGCAATGTACTAATTGATCCCATGTTTCTAGAGGGTCTATATCATAACATCGAAGTTCTCTAACATCGAATGTTATTATATCGAACCCTAAACACCGAAGTGTGAAAACATTGCAGAGTCAGAATAGCGAATTTTTTCCCAGGGAAAAAATTTGCTATTCCGAGAAACATACACACAGCACAAACACACACAAAAAACAGCCATCCACACACATACACTTAAAATCCTACACCTAAACTAAACTTTACATACAGTACTAGCTATCCACTTACCTTAACCCAACCCTAACCCTAAGGTCCGTCACTATCGCACACTCACCTCACACGTGCCCTAACCCTAACTCACCTAACCCGCCCCATAACCTACACACAATCGCACACTTACCTGACCCGCACCCTAACCCTAACTCAACAAACCCGCCCCTAACCCTAAACTACACACAATTGCACACTTACCTGAACCTGTAACGCTCCAACATATCGAACACTGAAAACAGCGAAGCCACAGCAATAGCCCACCGAATTCTTTCCCTGGGAAAGAATTCGATGTCCTGCACCTTCGCTGTTTTCAGCGTTCGACATTACGGGTTTGATATTATAACATTTGATGTTAGAGAACTTCGATGTTATAATATAGACCCGTTTCTAGAAACATTTCCGAGAATTTTCCTTTTTTGAATACAATTTTTAATAAAAAATAAAAAAATAACTGTTAATGTAATACATCAGTGCAATCTTTATTATGAGAGAATTTATTATCTCTGTTTCTTGTTTGTCACTCTACCCACCTTCTCTCATTTTCTTATTTTAATTATGAATTTCTTTGTCCTTCTTAATTTTCTTTCTCTCCCATTTCTGTTCATTTTTTCACACATCCAGAATCCTTTGGAGCAGCCCAACCATGTTTCTGCCAGGTCAGGGAGCATTCAGTTTCTGCTCATCCATGCATGTCCTCACAGGGTCAGTGCTGTGGCACCAGTCCTGTAGGCACCCTGGCATGTGGCAGCCTGGCCAGCCTCACAGGCTGTGTGCTTGGCACTTGGTTGAGTATGTGATGGAGCAGATAGAGGAAAGATACCTTCAGCCAGTCCAGGATGCTCTTCAGTTGGTGGAAGACTTGCTGCCCCAGTCATTTCTGACTACTGTGTCACTGCAGACCCCCACTTCCTCAACATCAGGGTCCTCTACTGCAACACCATCAGACAGTGGAAATATTTGAGATTCTGTGGACCAGGGGTTCCTCCTGAGCTCAGCTTCTCTTCACCCCCTCCTTCCCCAATCCTCTCCTATACCCTCTAACTTACTTCCTACCTAAACTACCCTCTTACAAAAAAAAAAAAAAAAACAGGAGGGGGTCTATCTCCCACCAAAAAACATTGTATCCCTCCTCTCCCATATCCTCCAACAAAAACCATCTTGGATATTTTTTTTCTGTTTCCCTCTTTGTTATGTCTTCCCTTTTTCATTTCTTCCCAACTTCCCCTTTCCACTTTTTAAATAAATCAACACGGTATCCACATAAGGATAACCCCATGTAACACATATAAAACCCTTTTATATTTTTAAAAGTTAAAAATAAACGCTGTGGTGCATTCCACTTGCCTTCAATACTTCAAGTGTTCTTGTGCATAGTCATGTTCATTCACAATATCCAAAAACATATGAAAAAATACAGGCACTTAAGTTTTCATGTAGTACTTCACACATACTTAAGGATTAACTGTAGCTACATCATGCTTCTGCTGCAAGTGGGCATTTTTTAAAATGACTTTTCATTTACTTATTCAGTATGAATAACTTGTAATTACTGAATTAACATATAAGCAAACTGGTGCCTTTCATGAATAACCACCATGCAAGTGTAAATCTTGGGACTATGAATGCCGCTATTAATTTTGTTTTTTGTTACGGGAATATGGTGCTAGAAGTTAAGGTTTTGGTCAAGCCAAATCCCTAGTTATTTGATGTGTGGGGTTGTTTCAAGTGATCGGATGGTGTTATAGCATATGGTCCGATCTTTGGGTATACTAGAACGTTTTTTCCTTGTGCCAAAAATCATTACTTTAGCTTTATTAATCTTTAATGTAAGTCTGTTATTGGTAGACCAGGTGGATAGGTGAGAAAAGTAATTCTCTAATTGTTTTTTCATGTTGGATGGAAAGGTGCTAGACCTATAAATTACCATGTTATTGGCATGTATGATAATATTGATTTTAGGGATATCCAGTTGAAGCTTATTGATAAACAGGCAAAGAGTATCGTGGATAATACTGATCCCTGAAGTGCCCATTTATTTAGAGGTACTGAAAAAGTCTATGAATCTAAGAAGGGGAGATGTAGAAGTGCACATTGACTTTGGATTGCCACTTGCTGAGGAAATCCCTAAACCATGGTCTGAGCTCTGCACACATCAAGAAGATGAGTAATGGTTCATGTTCAGTGAGATCAAAGGCTCTGGATATGTCAGTGAAAACTGAACCCATCAACAAGTCCTTCCTTGTCCATGTTTTAAAGTATGTTGCCTTTGAGAGTATAATAGGCTGTCATGGTGTTATTGTCAGATCAGAAGACATATTGCTGAGGTAAAAAAATGTAACATTTTTGAGTATATTTTATGAGTTATTTGAATATTAGTTTTTCAAAAGGTTTGCCAAGGACAGGCAGAAGAGATATGGGTCTGAAGTCTTTGGTGCTTTCTGCTTTAGCTGTTTTTGGATGGGTTTAACAACTGATTGTTTTTTAGAGAGATGACACTGAATTGTAAATTGTAATATTGATTATGAAATTGACTTTTATGGTTTTGGATGTTTGGCTGTGTTACATGGATTTAGACTTTTACAGATACTACACAAAACTTGTTTATCAAAGTATTAAATCTTGAGGATAATATCTAATTCATGCATTTGACTTTATGTTGAATTTAGGTGTTGCCTTACTAGTTATAAGCAAGCTTATTACAGCTGACAGAATGATACAAGCATTAACCAGGAAGTGTAAGAATGAATATCTGCTATTGCCATTGACTGTCACAATGGTCAGGGAGGCAGGCAATTTACATGACTAAGAAAGATTTCCAAGCACTTAAAGGAGACAACTTAATTTTGAGATGTACTAATACATTACAGGGGCTAAACTAGTTTAGGTGCTGGACTTTGATGAAATCATTTCATAAATAAGACAGTTGGACTTTTTGTAAGACTGGAAAATGTACTCATAGCAACAACTGTAATTACATTTTTGTTTTACTTTAAGTTATGGCAGTTTCTGCCTCTGCCTACGACTGTAGCAGTTTATGAGTGGATATACTATTGGCCTGCATTATATCTGAAAACTGAGTTTTTATAAAGTTTAATGACTGGGAATAGGAGAGGGAAGTTGTTCAACTGGTGATGATTTATGTTTTGACAAGTTTATACGGTCTTAACTATGCAGCTGTTGCAATAGGCCGAGCATCTGTTTTTTAGAGGCTATTTGCCTCCTACTTGTGAGCAGAAAAATTATTGTTTAAATGTTCTAAGCAGATGATTTGCAGTTCAATTCATTTTTGAATTTTTGATTGCTTTAAGGTTTAACTTCTTTTGAAAGAATGTTTAATACAAGCTTTATGATTTGTTTTATAATACTTTAATAATTGTACTGCAAAAGACTTGGTTGAGATTCCAGGGCCATTTATTATGGATACATGTCTATGGAGCTATATCATTTTGTCGAACAAACTAAACATCGAATACCTCTTCATCAAACTTTATCCATCGAAACTTAATCCATCGAATGATCATTTCAGCAAAGTTTTTCCCAGGGAGAAAAACTAGTTGGCCATCATCGGAAGTCTGCCTTTTCCCCCACTGTAATGTGATCTCGGAGTTGGTATATTTAGTTAGGGGGGTGCAGCCCCCCCACCTAGGTGGGTTTTAAATTATGTGTTTTTTCGCTGAAATGATTGTCTGATGGATTGTTTTGATGGATACATTTTGACGAAGAGGTGTTCGATATTTTGTTTGTTCAACAAAATGATATAGATCCCACATCTATCCATCAAAGACTGAAGCATTGAATGGCATATATTGTCAAACATGCCATTCATTGAGCTGTTCTAAGATCATGTTACGATAGGGATAAGGAAATTTGCCCTTCCCCCACTGTAGTGTGATCTCAAAGTTGGTATATATAATAAGTGGGGGGAGGGACGCAGTCCCCCACATGAGGAGGTTTACAATGTAATGCTGTTCGATGCTTTTCCCTTTCGACGAATAACCATAGACCCATTTATTATATGGGTTAAAATACTGAGCAAGAATGAGATACAAAATCAGATATCAAATTATAACCAGAAAGTGAACTTGTCCTGTGAAAGTCTATATTACATAGATAATAATACAATATTGAATATCTTGAAATATAAATGGGCTTTGTAACCCAGTCAAAAGAATCAAAGTTTTTGCATGTATAAAAAAGTTTAAGCTATAATCAGTAATACTACAAGATCCATATATTTCAGACTCTGAACATTTGAAGTTAAGTAAATGTAATTGTCACAGGATTTCTTTTGCTTCATATCCATTTGGTAGACATAGAGGTATAATTATATTGGTAAGACGAGGCTCTCATTTTGTGGTGATAGAACAAAAAGCTTATAGAAAGGGTAGATACAGTGGATATAAAAAGTGTACACACCCCTGTTAAAATGCCAGGTTTTTGTGATATAAAAAATGAGACCACAATAAATCATTTCCAAACTTTTCTTGCCTTTACTATGACCTCTAACCTGTACAATTCAATTGAAAAACAAACAAATCTGTTAGGGGAAAAATATAAAAAATAAAAAACATACAATAAGCTGTTTGCATAAGTGTGCACACCCTGAAACTAATACTTTGTTGAAGCACCTTTTGATTTAATTACAGGATTCAGTC
>NC_056730.1:876910719-876977053 GCF_019279795.1 Protopterus annectens | reverse complement strand
AACCTGAAAGGCATAGTTTCCCAGGAGAATGATAGTGAGTGGTGGTTACCGACTCTTCCATCTTGAGGAATGCAAGGCATTTGTGGCTTGCCACAAGGCTGACACCCAGCAGAAACACTAGGTGTTACTTATCAATGTTCAAGCCAGCAAAGTCTGCAATGTCATACTGCTCAGCACTAGTAAATCCAAGGAGAGTTCAGCACGCAAAGGCATGTTTCCCCCTTGGGGACAGCAGTAGCGGGCTTAAAGGAGCCACTGTGAGCAGGGGTGCTCCCAATGGGGAAAGGACAGGCCATACCCCAGCACCATTAAACCAGCCTTCTCTCTATCTCTTGATAGGAAACAAAAGGGAGGATCAGGATTTCTGTGTGGGAATGAATCAGCTTAGCTCCTGTGTCCCCAGAATAAATGAGCTGATTGGGAGTCAGTAGTGGAGTCATTAAACATGGTCCTGGAGGATGCAAAAATAGTAATAAGTATAATAACACAATTCACTACCTACTGTAGCTAAGAATCTTAAAATAACATCAGAATTGGTCACTTCAGCAAAATCATTTTTATTGAGTTTTCACTTGACGTACATACATAGGTGATAAATTTGGTCTCAGCGGTTTACTTTCCTTTATTTACTTGATTGGTGAATAATGTATTTTCACTCATGAAGAACTTAGGTAGTTAGTTGCTCATACAGTGGTGTCATTCTGTTGACAATTTTTTCAGCCATCCAGGATCTTCTGCTATAATACTAACAAATAATCAGCCAAACAAAAATGCAGCAAGTTTTTTAAACTATACCCAACTATGTAACTTTTAAAGACAGAGTTTACCAACAATGTCTTTACAATCAATTATATAGACTGGATTATACTTCCATCTGTAGCCATTCTGCATTTAAGGGAGTTGCATGGTGATGTGAGGTACTTGTAAGTTAATCCTCAAAGTTGTAACAGTATGCTTGTGATGTTCACAAGTGCTAGTAATAAACAGTGGGCCAGATTCACGAAGCCTCCGTGTAAGAGTTATAACTCTTACACGGAGGCTGCAGTTAAACGGTGTGATGTCAGCATGTCATGCATATGCATGAGGTGCATGAGGCATGCTGAATCACACTAGTAACTCTTACACGGTCCATGTAAGAGAGTAGGGGGCGTGTCTGTAGGCTAAGCCCTGCAAGCGGACACGCCCCCGGAAGACTAGAATGGCTGAAAGTAAACAGCCACGAGAGAGGCCATGGAAATGTGAATAAACACACTACACAACACATGCCCTGACAGACCATCAGTGTATAAAGTGAAGAGATGTTATAAAATTAAATTAAAACCTGTTTTATTTTTTTAAACCCCGTAAATGTTTGCTACTGTGTGCGCTCGTGTGCGCGGGTGTGCTACTAGCGCAATCGCAGTTAGCAGTCAGTGGAAAAGGATATAAGAATTAAATATGCAAAGTAAGGCAAGAAGTAATAGCTTAGCGGTAGAGTTTCTGGCTTAAGAGTAGGCCGGCAGGGTTCGAGCCCCCACAACAGCCTTTTTTTTTTTTGTAAATAAGCACTAAAAAGCCCCCTGACAGTATTGTACAAATGTAAAAGTATTCCCTTTTGTAAAATGGAATGAAATGGAGCATATATTTTGAAGTAACACAATAATAGAAATAGTCAGAAATGTACTGATAGCTAAGCTGCTGTGAGACAGAGTGCCCGTAGCTGAATAGTGTTTAAAAAGCTGCAAACTGCGTGCCCTTTGCTAAGCACCGGTTTAACAGGCTGAAACTGTTTGCAACTAGCTGTGCTTAGCTGAACATGTGTGTCACTAGCCAATTAAGGTTTATCCCAGCGCACACCGTTTGTGCACCGTGCCCACAAGCTAACTGCCAGTGCGCATGTGTTAGCTCCGCGCAAACGAGCACAGACCTGGTTTTAAGTGCTTAAAAGTGCCTTTATGGCACTTTGATTGACAGGTCCTGTACTCATTTTGAAAGTCTGGAAAGAAAAATAAGTTCCTACTGCCAGTCTCAAACCCAGGACCTTGGTAACATTAGTCTGTATGACCTACCACTAAGCCATGACTGCCATATAAGAACATAGTGCTAAAATAAATATAACATGTAATAGTAGGAATCAATATAAAGGCAATATAGGAGGTGTACTACCCAATGTATTTCAGGTAGGGCTTTAATGGCTGAATTACTGGATTCCCACACTAGTTCAGTGTTAACAGAAACAGCCCTACGAATTGTTTGCTTGTATGTAATAATGTAAGGTGATGTACACATAAGAAAGTATGTATATGTACACATACATATATATAAATATATAGTAATACATATGAAATATACTCGTAGGTGTCAGTATCCATACACACTCACTACAGGAGACAGTGAAGATAAATGCAGCAGCCAGAATCTGCAACACAGTCTGACCCATCTGAGACCCACTAACCCTTTTAACTGCTTAAAGGTGGCTTCAGCACTTTGATTGACAGGTCCTGTACTCATTTTGAAGGTTAGGAAAGAAAAATAAATTCCCACTGCCAGTCTCAAACCCAGAACCTTGGTAACATTAGTCTGTATGACCTACCACTAAGCCATGACTGCCACACAAAACCATACTGCTAAAATAAATATAACATGTAATAGTAGGAATCAATATAAAGGCAATATAGGAGGTGTACTACCCAATGCATTTCAGGTAGGGCTTTAATGGCTGAATTACTGGATTCCCACACTAGTTCAGTGTTAACAGAAACAGCCCTATGAATTGTTTGCTTGTACATAATAATGTAAGGTAATGTACACATAAGAAAGTATGTATATGTACACATACATATATATAAATATATAGTAATACATATGAAATATACTCGTAGATGTCAGTATCCATACGCACTCACTACAGGAGACAGTGAAGATAAATGCAGCAGCCAGAATCTGCAACACAGCCTGACCCCTCTGAGACCCACTAACCCTTTTAACTGCTTAAAGGTGGCTTCAGCACTTTGATTGACAGGTCCTGTACTCATTTTGAAGGTTAGGAAAGAAAAATAAATTCCCACTGCCAGTATCAAATCCAGGACCTTGGTAACATTAGTCTGAATGACCTACCACTAAACCATAACTGCCATACAAGAACATAGTGCTAAAATAAATATAACATGTAATAGTAGGAATCAATATAAAGGCAATATAGGAGGTGTACTACCCAATGCATTTCAGGTAGGGCTTTAATGGCTGAATTACTGGATTCCCACACTAGTTCAGTGTTAACAGAAACAGCCCTATGAATTGTTTGCTTGTACGTAATAATGTAAGGTAATGTACGCATAAGAAAGTATGTATATGTACACATACATATATATGAATATATAGTAATACATATGAAATATACTCGTAGGTGTCAGTATCCATACACACTCACTACAGGAGACAGTGAAGATAAATGCAGCAGCCAGAATCTGCAACACAGCCTGACTCCTGTGAGACCTACTAACCCCTTAACTGCTGGAAGGTGCCTCCAGCACTTTGATTGATAGACCCTGTACTCAATTTGAAAGCAAAATACAAGCATACTAGTAAGCCCTACCACAAGACCATTGTAACACTAGTCTGTATGACCTACCAGCAAGACATGACTCTCATACAGGGATATAGTGCTAAATAAGTGGAACATGTAATAGTAGGAATCAAGATAAAGGCAATATAGTATGTGTACTACCCTAAGCATGCAGACAGACTTTCACTGTCCAAAATACTGGATTACCATACTAGTGTGTGTTAACAGAAACAGGCCTGAAAATTGTTAGCTTGTACCCAATATTGTCAGCTAATGTACATATATGACAGTATGTATATGTACACATATGTATATATAGCAATACATAATAAATATAGTTGTGGGTGTCAGTATGCATACACACTCACTACAGGGGACAGGTGGGAGAAATGCAGCAACCTGAATTCACAACACAGCATGAAGCATGAGAGATGTACTAACCTTCACACTCACAGAACATTTTCCAACAGCATACCAGCATGGTCCACGCCCTTACAATCTGAAAGGGCAACGCCTATCTCACATACCTTTTTATAGCACTGTCCTGAAATCACAGTGAGACATGCAATCACCACACAACTGGCTGTATGCAATTAGCCAATGCTGCCTTACAATTGGTGCAGAGGCCATCACATGGGCCTATGCAGATACCTACAAAAGCATTCAGTACCCACACTCCACACATGCAATACAATCATTGCACAAACCTGAGAAAGAGAGAGAGAGAGAAACAGAAATCAGAAAATAAACAGACTGACAGCAGCAAAACCAGCAGCAGCAGCAGAAAACAGCAAGCAGCAAGCAGCAACACTGACACAGCAACAGCTGCCACAAACACAGGTAATGCAAAGTAGCAGGTTAATACTGTGTTTACTGTGACACCTCCAAATGTATCATAGTTCACTATCTATAGGTATGTCCATGAGATAGGTTGTGTGTACATAGTCCTGAAATATATACATATGTAATATTGCTGTACATGTTGCCCATACTTAAAACTTCCATAGCTCAGAACACAAGGCCAGTTGTGCATATGATGCAGTAGTTACCAGGGTCAGTAGAGGTTACTCATCATTGGTGTGGGACCACTGTGTATGTATGGCACTGTTCAGGTACATATCCCGTAGTATGGCCAGGGATTAATATCAGTCTGTCATGTGGTGCTATGTCCTCCAGGGGTGAATGTAGCACACATCCAGGGATACCATTTTGTAACAGTGATGCTATGTGTTCTGCAATGTTGAGGGTGGCTCTCACCTGGACATGTGAGAGGATAGGGAGGTTACAGTCATCTGGGATAACTAATACCACATGTGTAGGAGAATGGGGGGGGGTACCTGCTATTGTTATACAATATGCCTGTATCTGTAGTCCACTGGACAGGATTAATAACTGGTGTGCAGTTGTTCTGGGTTAGATATGTGTGTGCACAGTACATGCAGTATGTGGAATGTCTGTGGTAAGCATATGCAAAGGGGCCGGCGGTGTGTGTTGTGGCTTCCACTGGCCCAATGGGCTGCATGGATAGCATCACTGTCATAACTAGTGAATAACTGTGTAATTACATGCATACATAGCAAGGTAGTGTACTGTGCTTGTGGTGTTGTTCGGATATGTATATCCAGGCTGAGTAATGTGTGTCCACATCACAGGGTTGGATAGCAACACACATCCAGTATGTAGGGATGAACACCCAGAGTGTGTCAGACGTGTCGCCTGTGCAGAAATATCTGGCCATTACCTGTGCATCCCCCACAACACACACACATGCAACATATGGCAGAAGTACTATAGCAGTACACACATGTTCATAGGTTCATACTAGGCTATTTGCCCTAGGGCATTGATAAGCCTAGTAGAATGTGTTTGTCTTTCGCCACCCAATTACAAGTTATGCTGCTATGCCCTTGTCCAATGTTAGTATACTGTGCCTCTGTCTAACAGTGACATAGAAGTGATACCTGGGGTACAACTATGATCTCCATCCACTCATCCAGATTCCTATGGAAGAGAGTCAATGAGGGACTCTGCCTAACCTGTAGTGTGAGCTCATTACAGAGTGAAGGGAGCCTCTTGGTTAGGAATATGCCCCTCCAACATGTCCATGTATGTCAGTGCTGAGGTCCAGGTCTCCTGAGCATGTGGCTGTATGGGACTCTGATTGCCTGAGGTGCAGCATGTTCATTACTGCTGGGTAGGACATGGCTGTATATGGCACGCACAGATTGCCTCTGAACAGGCAGTATGCCACTGAGTCCAGCTGGAGTTCCTTTACCTGGGCAGCATATGACATCTGTTTGAGCCATTGCATCCTCTTGATGAGGTACTGTTGTCCTGTACCAGTTGCTGTAGGTGTCTGGTTAGGTACATCCCAAAAGGTGCATTGTATGCAATTATAGGCCTGATGATGGATGAGTAAAGAGGCACAATGACCTCCCCTGCCATACATGTGAATCCCTCATGATTAGCTGGGCTATATAACATGTCTTTCAATCCATGTTGGCCATGTGGTTGACAAATGACAGACTGCTACCATGTTTCTTCCCCAGGTCCCCAACCACGTCTCCTGTACTCAATGGCCTAACACCTATGTTGTACTTCTCCACCAATGTGGAGGCGTGGGAATCCGCATGGAATACTGATACTCCCCCTCCCTTGTTCAAGTGTTGGGGCCGACAAGAATGGTAACAGCTATAACTTGGTAGTACTGGTGTGCTCCTGTGAAACCTGAAACAGGTTTATGTTACTGCACAGATATCGAGGTCCAGAATGCTAAGTAGGGTTTTGAGTGCGTGCATCCTGAGGTCTAGACCTCTGGTGTTGAGTAGCATCACTCTTACTTCCTCATCCTTTGTGATACAAATGGATGTGGGTTTGCCTTATGAGCCTTGCCTAATACAGGCACTATGGGTGTAGCAAGAGGCTCCGCCAAATTCCAATAGGACAGGGGTGACAGGTGCAAGCTGTCCCTAGCAAAGCATACCACCCCAAGATGGCAGGCATTGGCACACCTGTGAATGACACCAGTATGTCAGTCAATTGTTGGAAGGGATCATCGTGCCTTGATATTGTGGCATCGTTCTAGGTGAGGGTAGGATGCTACTCAAGGTCAGGGTCAAACTGTCTTGGGCTACGTGCTCAGAGAGCTCTGTACTGTCTCATGTCATGTAGTCCAGGGAGGTATGTGTCAGGCCATTCACACCAGCATGGACATTGACTGAGTCATACCTGTACTTGCCTTTGGGTTACCTGAGTGTTTGTGTTATGTGGCAGGTCATAGTGCCCGACAGGCTGCACACCGTGACCCTCACCTCGTTAAGCCTGGTGAACGTGATGTTAGTGTGCCTGATGATAGAGGCACCTAGTACAGGTGTATGAGGTGTGTTGTTTACTGTTAATGGCTGTGAGTGTTCAGCACATTGGCTTTGTGTGATATGTGTTGCACATGTTCGTTTCCATGGTAGTGGTTGCCTGGATGTCTGCTTAGGAGGTCTCTGCTGCGTAGGCAGAGCTGTAGTCCGAGCCTACAAGTATGTTCATGTGTGATCATGTGTTAGTTCTGCTGTTGTGGTAGGTCTATGTGAGACTGGAAGTGTAGTGAGTGTGGTTTCCTTCGCCACCTGACTGGTTATGGCGGTATTGAGTAGACAGAGCCTAGCCTCCAGTTTGGTATATGGTTGCATCACTCACATGAGGTTGAATTTGTTGTTAGGAGGAGGGGGTTGTCTGTGTACATGCAGCTGTTCTAACATTGTCTCTGGAGTACCACACTCACCAGCTGGACTGGGGAGGGAACTGACAACTGACCTCTGGACATGCTAGAATACTATTGTGAATTCTGTAATAATTGAAAACAAGGTCCAGTGGGGAGTGAGGGTGTACTGATATTACCTACAACTGCTGACTGATATAAAAGCGTCAGTGAGCAAGTGCCAGGTAACCTAAGTGCAATGTGTCACAATTAAGTAAATGCAACAATGACAAGCAGTCACTTGCTGTCATGTGTAACATGGAAATACGTACAGTAAGCAATGCAGATATCAGTAGTGAGTCACAGACGTGTTGAGAAGCTGTGTACTATGTGGAAGTAGCATACCAGTGAAATAACAAGCTAACACATAACAAGCATATAAACAAAGGTAGATCCAGGAGGCCTGGATGTAGTGTTTGCTACAGCAAACAAGGTGTAGCAATGTCAGTAAGATACAGCTCAGATATGCAGGCACTATAAACCTGAAACCAGATGTCCCCAGCTATGAATGGCAGAGTACAGCCTATTGTCACACACGAGTGCAGACCACAAACCTTGTTAATGTTAAATAACTGGCCTGAAGGCCAACTGCCTATACCAGAACTAATACACTTGTACACTGGGCCCTCAATCAGCAGTTCCCAACTTCAATGGATGAAAGATATGTGTCCTGCCACCACAGTGCTTGCCACCAACCTCCCTAATGTAAAACAACTGGTCTGAAGGCCAAGTACTTAGTCCAAATGAGATAGAATGATAGCTACACTGTAATCAAGTTTTAACCAAGCAGTAATAAGTACAATTTAATACCCCCTGTATAGAATGTGTACCATGTATTGTTGAGATACTATGCTGATAACCTGTTTGTGTACCTTTCCAGGTTGACATGGCTCCAAAAAGGAACCCATCATATTCTGCTGCAGAGGATGACGTGATTCACCAGAGCCTGGTGCGTGACTATGCCATCCTGTTCTCACGCACCACCCAGAATCAGCAGGAGAGGTCTGCACTGTGGCAAAACCTAGTTAGCAGGATAAATGATGTTGGCATGCATGATAGGACATATGAGCAGGTGAGACATCACTGCAGTGATT
This sequence comes from Protopterus annectens, assembly GCF_019279795.1. NCBI lineage: Eukaryota > Metazoa > Chordata > Ceratodontiformes > Protopteridae > Protopterus > Protopterus annectens. Next base: position 876,968,664 of record NC_056730.1, on the reverse strand, counting down.
TGATTAGAAATGTCCGCCAGCGTGCTGCAGATATCCGCAGGCAACAGGTTGCCACAGGTGGGGGGGTGGCCACACATCCCCCCCTCACCAGACAGGAGGGGCTACTGCTAAGTGTTGTGGATCCAGCCCCAGAACAACAACAGCAACAGTCATGCATCATGATGGAGGTTGGATCCACACAGCAGCAAGACACGATGCGTGCAGGTAAGATGCCATATTTATTTATTGTTATTACTTTTACATTTGTTGACCCAGATAGTCTAGCTGGATATATGTCCATTTTCAGTAGAGGCCTGGGGAGAAAAGCTCCACACATAACGTAATAAAGGCAGACAGACAAGTTGTTAATACAGACAGCCAACATAATAGAAATGTACACCAGCCTGTTAATTAAATCAACATACATGTAAGGAACTCAAACAGTTTAGAGTCATACACAATGTACTGTCGGTTTCAAAGCAATTCTACCTAAAGCATAACGGTTATGCAATAAGGCAAAAGCCATATAGATAATAGTTAGGGCTCAGAAGGGTAGAGAAGTAGAAGGAGTATGAAAGATACAATGATATGGAAGAGGCAGGAGTCAAGAAGGGAAGTGAGGAAAAGAAGGAAGACAGTCAAGAGGAGGTGGGAGGGATGGGAGAAGTAGGTCAGAGCATAGAAGGACATCAAGGTGAAAGAAACAGGGTAGAAGCTAGTTTTTATGCACAATGAGGGGTTAAAGGTAAAGAGAGGGTGGGGAGAGGGACGTTAGCCTGGAGTCCAACAAGAACAAAGCCAGTGGTTTTGGAGGTACAGTTTGAGTTGTCGTTTGAAGAGAGGTAAGGGTGAGATTAGAGTTAACTCCTGGTATGTACATATGACTGTTCTGTACACTGTTACTTCATGCACGCATAAGGTGTGCATGTGGTATGTATCTGTCATCATGATATGTGATCGTGCATGTGTGATACAGACATTATGTGCAGCTGATGTGTATAAGGGAACTAGTGTACTACTGTACTGTATCATGTGCAAAACAAATGGCACACTTGTGCCCACTGACATTACTGTCTTCACACTTCCAGGTCCCTCCCATCTAGCAACGAGGCAGGCCATACATGCTGGTGAGTCTTTTTAACATTATCTGTAAAACAATTTATAATACTAGGAAGAGTAGTGTAACTCTGTAGTAGACATGCTGGTGAGTGTGTTCACAATACCTGTAATACACAGTTGTACTAAATTAAGAGTAGTGTAACACGGTACTGATGTGTGTGTTTACTGTGGGGTGTGCATGTGTGCGAGTGTGCCTGTGCCCATGTGTGCATGTGTGTTAGTGTCCATGAGTGCATGTGTCCATTTCTGAATGTGTGCATTAGTATTGAAGTGCATCTCTGTCAAATATGTATTGAGACTGTAATCTGTGTTCCCTGTTTTCCTCCCGTAGGTTCTGGTGCTGCTCTGGTGACCTGCAGCAGGGAACCTGAATCTTGTGCCCCAGGTACTGATGATGATGAAATGTCTGTAATGGTGCAGGAAGGTGTGTCTGGGTCCACCATTGGTCAGCCAATTGACAGTACACAGCTTTCAACCCCGTCAATGCGCACAGTCATCCTGCCGTTACATCCTTTGTCACCATTGTCCCTAGGTGATGGACAGTCTGCAGTGGGCATAGATCAGGGTAATGTGGTACCTGTGGTACATGCATCCCCTCAAGGCAGCCATGAGCAGGGACCTCCAATGGTACCATGCAGACAGTCGCCCATGGGTTGTCGTGGGGGCATCCGTGGCCGTACTGCCTCTGGCCGACGTGCCCAAGGAGGTATGTCAACCTCCACTATGTTTCGAACTGTCATGCAGGCACAGGCACGTATGGAAAGGTACACCAGACAGGGTCTGAGGGAGCTGAGAGCATGTCGCACAGCCATGACAGACGGCATGCGTGACGTTGCGAATGCTATCCGTAACTTCACAGATGTCGTTGACAGACGTTGTGGGGGCATAGAACAGCTGCTCCACAACCAGATGTCCATGGGCCAGGGCGATGGTGTGCGTTTGCGACGTCAACGTGGCCGTATGCCAGCAACATTACCAGCTGGCAGTGGCCGCGGACGACAACAGGCCCACTCACGCACCTCAAGTGCCAGCACCAGCCCCAGCAATGCTGGGTCTGTGCTGTCATCAAGACGCCCCAGGAGACCACGTGCACGTGGCTCTGGACAGTCCCAACAGGGAACTGTGTCCAGTCAACACACCCCTGCTTCCGATGACAGTACCCAGTCTGGGTTAGTACCGGATATGGCCCGTAGCACCCTGCCAGGCACAGGTACCGTGTCCGTGCCCACAGACACTGATCTGGATGACCTGACAGGTGCAGTCTGTGGCTGTCCACAAAACCCTGTACATGGCAGCCATTATGTGGGACTGTGTGCGTGCTTACACACATGCAGAAACCTAACACCTAGGGCAAACACATACACACACACACTGCACCAACACTGGTCCACCCTGTACTGCTGCCCCTCACAAACACACATACACACACATGTCAATTGGTGTTACCAGTGGCTGGCTTGGGCATACCTAACCCACACCCTGTGCATATGATGACACTGTGCCACCTCCTGCATACTACAACATTGGTGCAGGTAAAGGTAAACATGTTGCTGATGCACAGGGTGACTACATAGATGTGTATAAGTAGAAACATGTTTGTAACTGTTCACTGTTCCAGTATAATTGTGTGTATATCCCAGCAGTCCTGCTGCAGCAACTGTATGAATGTCCTCAATTGTTATCTGCACCCATACTACTTACCAAAGTGTACCAGCTGCACACCATCACATGCTAACATTGACTATGGCAATGCGCATCATGTGCTGTTATGTAGATTCAGCTATATGTATCTGTTCTGTCACACATGCATTTATACACACCCTGCTACCCACACACATGCACACGCTCACCTGCCATTCCCATTATTTATCACCCTACATGAGTAGCTGTTGATACATGACAGGTACACATTTGAGAAGTGCACTATGTTGTTTACTACTGGCATCCTCTTCTCTACCTGTACTCACAGGGTGCAGGCAACCTCATCAGTTCAAAGATGTAATGTGCATCAGGTACTGTGGTACCCTGATTGCCACATCAAACATGTTTCCCATATGGAAATGCACACACAGACACATCCCACATCCACACACTTGCCACATTCAGGCTTCAAAACACTATCCAGGTATATTCTGGTACATGTGCGTGTTACAGTAGCATGTAACACTATACTGAGTACTGGCAGTTGTCTGTTGTCATGTTGTTTGTATAGAATAAAAGAATTGTTTGATTATCCTACTTCATTTTGTGGACATTACTTGAAGAAGTGTTACCTTACATGTGTTATTGGTACCACCACCTTCTCTTTTGTAGTTTTGTTTGTATAGGGTGCTGTCAACATCACTGCTTGTTAAGGGTAATGACCACCCTGCAGTGCATAGCCCCATGTGGCAAAAGCCACATCCCACCCCATCATTGTGCACACACACTAACCCCACCCACAGTAAAACACATACTTTCCATTTGCAAGATTCGAACCCATACCTAACTGTGTTATGACAGTAGAAACAGACACATTAGCAGAGTGTGCTATTTGCAGTAGTTGGAGAAATCTTTTCTAATGCTGTACTTAGAGGGTGCTGACATCATCTGTGTGTAGGAGGAGGGATGTGCACCCTGTAGTGTGTTCTCCCAGTTGGCAAAAGGCACTTATCCCTCCCAGCATAGTGCACACACATAAACCCCACTCATGCATTCTCTTTGCAGGATTCAAACCCCTACCTAACAACGTTATGACACTGGAGAAAGATGCATTAGCAGAGCGCGCTATGCAAATTACTGGAGGACTTTAATACAGGTAATATAGTTATAGAGTCCTGACATCATCAGTGTTTCAAAAGGGGGATCTGCATCCTGTACTGTACTGTCACAGTTGCTAGTAGGGGCATTTCCCACACACACATCGATGTGTTTGAGGTTTGCATATGTGGGGGATCCAGTACTCCAGTGTGATTAGTATATGGTTTGATTGCAACAATGAGGGATATACTCCCAGTGGTGAGCAGTTTGTACTCATGTTTGTGATGATCAGGTCTAGTATATCTGCCCCTCTTGTGGGAAGGTTGGTTACCTGTTCCATAGCTAAAGAATGTCTGATCTATGGGAACCCTAGAGCTTGGGTATTGTGGCTTGTGTAATGTTCACAGTCTATGTTAGGGTAGCTGACGTCACCCAGTATGATGGTGTTTGCAGAGAAATCTATACTCTCCTGTGTCAGCATGAAGGCTGTGTGGGAGTCCTCAGTTTGAGAGGGTGCTGTAAGAGCTCCTCTGTGTCTCTTTCCATGTGGTCCAGGGAGGTACGTCTCAGGTTGTTTGCACCAGCATGGACAATGACTGCCTCATAGTTGTACTTGCTGTGGAGTGACCTGTGTGCCTGTGTTATGTGGCACATTCTATCACCCGACAGGTAGCTAACTGTGACCCTCACCTTGCTGTGTCTGGAGGGCGGCACATCTGTCAACAGCTCATGTCAAGCAAGTTCACACCCCTCATAAATGATGTGGAAACCTTAAAAGGCCCCAGGCCTGTTGAAAATATGGACCAGACTGCAGATACCTGTATAAAGGCATTCTATGGACACATTCAGGAATGCATGGATCATGAAGCCACATATGAAACCATGACCCAATTCTCCAAAGGCAGATGTCCTGGGTGCCGGACACCAGCCATAAACACACTATACAATAGAAGGATGACGCCACTACATGATACAACAAACTCCCAAAATGTGAAGGCACCACTGATGAGCATTGGAAGACAACTACAGGCACCCATATCATTGTCTCAGGCCATCTTTGAGAGAGGATTCCACAAGCCACTGAGGATAATCACAAGGCTGCCTGTAGTTATGTTAGTAACCTGGGTGGTACTACCCAGATATGCTCAGAGGTAATCCAAGATGTCACACAAAATACAAAACACACAGACATTGCCATCATCCTAGTGGACAGGTTCACTGCTGCCTTCTCCCCCCACCACACCAAAAGGGCAAATATGTCTCGCGGCAGAGTGCTGCCCCCCTGACATCACAGATGCTCAGGTAAGAGATGCCCTTCCCAAAGCAATAAACACTGCATCAATGGGACCAGACAGTGTCCCAGGCTGTGTCCTACATGAACCACAAGAAGAGCTACACCCAGACATAACACCACTGTTCAATCCCAGCCTTACTACATGATATGTGGCCAGAGAGTGGCGTACAGCAACAGTGGTCCCTCAACATTCATGTGGTGCCTTCATGGATCCTGGACACTAATCGCCCCATATGTCTGACTAGCTTTGTCTGCAAAGCTATGGCAAGGATCATCATGAACCTCACATATCTAGATATTGTGGACCTACAGACATGTCACCATACACAGTTTGGCTTTGTTAATGGCAGATCCTGCCTCTCAAACCTGTTTGATTTCTTTGAAACAGTCACCAAGGCCACTGTCAAGGGGAAGGAGGTCTACACAGCCTACCTGGACCTTGCATAAGCCTTTGATACAATACCCCACTTGTGCATTCTAGGGAAGCTCACCAGTGTACATATTAACCCCTATGTCACTATGGATATTGCACAGTGGCTCAAGGTCAGAACACACATGTTAGAATTGCTGGAGCCATGTCAGCCTACAACCTGGTACAAGTGGTGTCCCACAAGGCTCAGCCCTGGGAGCTGTCATGTTCATTATATATTTATCATAGGTACAGGCCAACATGGAAGTACTGTGGCTCAGCAAGTCGCAGGTGACTGCAAACTGGACGCCATAATCAACTCTCCAGCTAACACACGCATCCTCCAAAAGGGACTCTTGCAAACACACGACTTGTGCCACAGCCATGGCCTCAACGTGAATGACAGAAAGCGTATAGTCATCCCCTTTGTCAAACACAAAGTGACCACAACGTACCACATATGTGTTAATCCATTAAGTGCAGACGAAGGAATTATGGACCTTGGGGTACACAGGTTGATAGCATTCTACCATTTGACAACAACATGGACAAAGTGGTTAGGTAAGCATGTTATATGGGCCACATCATCATGATGGGATCCACATGTAGATCAGGGGAGGACATTGTGCCCCTTTACTCATCCCTCATCATGCCCATAATTGACTATGATGAACCTGTCGGCATGCACCTTGCCAGACACCTGCAGCAACTGGAGATACCACATATGTACCTCGACAAGAGGATCAAAGGGCTCAAACAGATGCCACATACTGACTGGTTAAAGTAACAGCAGCTCTACTCAGTGACATACTGCCTCTTCATAGGCAATCTGTGCCTGACATAGAAAGCCAGGTCAAACCCTCACTTAATGGCCATGCTGCACCTCAGAATATCCAGATCCCATCAGGATACACGCTGGAAAGACTTGAACCTCAGGAGTGATATACATAGGACATGCTGGAGGGGCACATTCACAACTCAGAGGCTCCCTTCATTCTTGAATATTATCCCAATAGAGGTTAGGCAGACTGACTCAGTGACTATCTTCAAGAGTGATATTAATGACTGGATGTGACATTGTAGGGTTACCCTGGGTATCACGTATGTGTCACTGTGAGACAGAGGCACAGTATACTAACCTTGGAAAAGGGCATAGCAAGACAGATTTACAATGCATGTTGAAAGCCACACACATTCTGGCTAGGTGGATACATGCCCTGGGCAGACATCCCTGTACGAACCTATGGACCTATGTATCTTGTTCACCATTGGCCCTATGTGCTGTTAATCACCAATGTAATCTCAATACTATGGTAGCATGTGCAAAGGTCAGTTGTCAGTCACCTCTATGGTACAGTTGTGGAATATGTGTGTCATGTAGTAATGTCACAGCTGCCACATGTACACAGTCAACCCTATCCCTACCCATGGATGTACATCACATGTATGAGATGGAAACACATGGCCAAACTGTGGACTAAGCACTCTGAACCCAGTACTGGCATAACCTGTCTGGTGGCATGAAATACTACAGTGACAGCAATACCAATCTGATGTGGACCTACACGGACAGCAATACAAGCATGGAAACACACCAGGTCAGTTGTGAAGCCTAAGGATAGCATCCTGCATGACTGGCAGACATCTCTGCAGCTGGCACACAGGCATACATTAGGCCTGCACACAGCACGCATAACACATAGCACACAAATCCTGTGTGTCAAACAAGCACAGTCTGTACAGCTATACAACACTACTGCCACAGTTGTGTTAGGTACTTTTATCGTCCAGTACAGTGGGACAATGCTCACCAGGCTGGAAAAGGTGTAGGTCACAGTGATATGCTCATGGGGCACTGTGGTTCACCACATAACACAAACATACAGGTCAGTCAGATGCATGGACACATATGACTCAGTCATTGTCCATGCCACCACAGCTGATGTGGGATGTCCCTCACTGGGATACATGATAGGGAACATGGAAGGGATCACTGAGCAAGTGACACAGGCTGGTAGACCCCTGACCTTGGTTGGCATCAGACCCTCACCAGGGATTCTGACATATTACTGAATGCTAATGAATTAGTGTAGCTACAACACCCTAGCTGAACGGTTCTTAGCATGCAGTCACTGCATTGCTATGGAATAACGTCTTACCACTCCCACAACAGGTGAAAACATGCAGCTCCTGTACATCAACAACATGTAGACTATATGCCCCAGACCAGGTGTGCATCCCTCACTACTAGGCTGATAGCATCTACATCTCACACTGTATATACACATCCCACATGCAGCACCTGCACAGAAGACCACGGTCATAATGTTACCCTGTGCAAATACCATGTATTCACATGTGGCAGGCATCACACATGGTAACTATTGAAGGTCACAGGTACATATGTGTATTTGGCACACACATACATCATGTGTGCATTGCCATAACTGGTTTAATCAATGTCATGCATTATTGTGAGGGACAACCTGCACACATGGGCATTCTGTGTGGGCAAAACACACGTGGCATGTCTGTAATCAAAAGCCATACATAATTGTGATACCATTTAGAAAGGGGTATGTGCATCCTGTAGTGTGCTTTCCCAGTTGCCAAAAGGGATATATCAGTCATACACACTTACCCCCCCTTCGCACACACTTGCTGGATTCAAACCCCTACCTAACTATGTTATGACACTAGAGACGGACGCATTAGCACAGCGTGCTATTTGCATTACTGGGAGATTTCCTTTCCCCTGATATACTTATAGGGTGCTGACATCATCAGAGTTTAGAAAGTGGAATGAGCATCCTGTGGTGTGTTTTCCCAGTTGCCAAAAGGGATGTTCTTTTCATACACACTTACCCCCCTTCACACACACTTGCTGGATTCAAACCCCTACCTAACTATGTTATGACACTAGAGACGGACGCATTAGCACAGCGCGCTATTCGCATTACTGGGAGATTTCTTTTCCCCTGATATACTTATAGGGTGCTGACATCATCAGAGTTTAGAAAGTGGAATGAGCATCCTGTGGTGTGTTTTCCCAGTTGCCAAAAGGGATGTTCCTTTCATACTCACTTACACCCCTTCATACACACTTGCTGGATTCAAACCCCTATCTAAGTATGTTGTGACACTAGAGACAGACGCATTAGCACAGCGCACTATTCACATTATTGGGAGATTTTTTTTCCCCTGATATACTTATAGGGTGCTGACATCATCAGAGTTTAGAAAGTGGAATGAGCGTCCTGTGGTGTGTTTTCCCAGTTGCCAAAAGGGATGTTCCTTTCATACACACTTACCCCCCCTTCACACACACTTGCTGGATTCAAACCCCTACCTAACTATGTTATGACACTAGAGACGGATGTATTAGCACAGCGTGCTATTCACATTACTGGGAGATTTCCTTTCCCCTGATATACTTATAGGGTGCTGACATCATCAGAGTTTAGAAAGTGGAATGAGCGTCCTGTGGTGTGTTTTCCCAGTTGCCAAAAGGGATGTTCCTTTCATACACACTTACACCCCTTCACACACACTTGCTGGATTCAAACCCCTACCTAACTATGTTATGACACTAGAGACAGATGCATTAGTGGAGCACGCTATTCGGATTACTGAGAGATTCCTTTTCTCCAGATATACTTATAGGGTGCTTACATGATCAGTGTCTAGAAAAGGGAATGAGCATCCTCTGGTGTGTTTTCACAGTTGCTAGGAGTAACATTTGGACCAAGTGTGTGAGCATGCCCAGTTCAGCCTTCCCATGGCATGTTGTGTGAAAGATGTCTCATTTATCTAAGTGTGTGAGCATGCCCAGTGTGGGCTTTACATATGTTGAACTCTGCAGCCCATCACATTTGTGGATGAGTGTGACCTTCAACAAATACCTCCAGTTTATGGTTGTGTGTTCTGTGCCATGTTGTGTAGTTACTGTCCACTGTGAACACAACAGGGAGTATACTGTGCCTGCAGGTTTTGCATGGGATACTTTGCACACAATTGTCAACATCCGTTCATACTGACCTGACACTGTAGTACTGTATAGTGTAGTGGTTCAGTACTTTCACTGTGGTGGTCAGTATCCTGGGCTTTAGTCCTATCACTGCTTTACATTTCCATAGTGTGCACAACAGCCTGGTTAGGGTCCAGTTGTGCACATCTGCACAAAGGCAGTGCCTCTACGGACCCTGGTAATTACTGCCCCATAAGCTTAACAAGTCTAGTCTGCAAAGCTATGGAGAGGATCATAATTGAGCTCATAAACAAAGATATAGGGGACATGCAGACATTGTACCCGTCCCAGTTTGGCTTGGTCAAGGGCAGATCATGCCTTTTGTACTCGGTTGACATCTTCAAAACGGTCACTTAGGCCATTGTTGGGGAAAGGCAGTCCATACAGCCTACCTTGGCCTTGCAAACACTTTCAACACAATACCCCACTCAGGTATTGTGGAAAACCCTAACAACTGAAATGTAAACCCATATGTCACAAGATGGGTTGCAAACTGACTTAAGGACTGGACCCACAGGGTTAGAGTTGCTGGCACTATGTTAGACTCCAGGCTGGTCACAGGTGGTGTCACACAGGGCTCAGTCCTTGGCCCCCTATTGTTTGTCATGTACTTCCCAGAAGTACAGGCCAACATGGGAGGACTTTGGCTGACAATGTTTGCAGATGACTGCACACTAGGCGCCATAGTGGACAGTGCATCAGACACGGATATCCTTCAGGAGGGTCTCACGGTAACTGATAGCTGGTGCCAGAGCCATGGCCTGAAGTCAAAGTGCACAACATGTGTAGACATACCCTTCAGGAAAAGCAAGGTAACCCCAAGCTACCATATAGGTGGCAATCCTCTAAGCACAGAGGAGGTTATCATGGACCTGGGGACCCAGGTTGACAGTCGCCATTCTTCTGAGACTCATGTTGCTAAAGTGGCTAGAAAGACCTTCTACATTGCCCACCTGATCAGGATGGGATTCACATCCAGATCTAGTGGGTCATTGTTCCACTGTACTCTTCACTTATCAGACCGGTGATCGAGTAGAATGCCCTATTCTGGATGTATCTCACCCAACACCTGCAGCAATTGGAGACACCCTGAATGTCCCCCACCTAAAGGATAAAGGAACCCCAACATCTCTCATATGCTGCCAGATTGAAGACACTCCCGCTCTATTCAGTCACATACCATCTGCTTAGAGGTGACATGTGCCTGACATGCAAGGCCATGTCCAAACAGGGATTAATGGACATGCTCCACCTCAGAATCGGCAGATCCACCTGAACCAGTAGTGCAAGTGACTTACACCTTAGCATGGATGTACGTTGGACATGTTGGAGTGATGGAGTTGTCACTCGGAGACTCCCTATGCTGTGGAATACAATCCCGGTCCATGTGAGGCAGAGCACCTTGCTGGCTGTGTTCAAGAGGTATCTTGACCTGTGGATGGGAGGTCATACGTTTAACCCGGGGATCATCACTGTGTCACTGCTGGAGAGAGGCACGACAAAATAATGGGCACAGTACTGTTTCCATATAAGGGGTGGTGTACGCAAACAAACTCTGGGCTAGGCTCATACCTGCCTTAGGGAAGATAGCCTAGTATAACCCTATGTACCTATGAACCTATCTGACCATGTTGCATTATGTTCAGATGTGAACTACTTACAACAGCCTCATCCAACATCAGTAGTGTATTCCACAACATGGGTGTACATTGGCAAACACTACCGATGTGCCCTAGGCCATTTCTAATGCTAGTCGGAGAGTGTGTTTGTCCGTCAACACATTGTCAGTGTAGTTTGCCATGACATATGTCTTGTTTAGTATACTGTGCCTCTGTCTACCTGTGACATAACATTGATCCCCAGGGTAGACCTACCATCTCCCATCCACTCATTAGGATTCCTGTTGAGGGGAATCAACGAGTGACTCTACGGATAACCTGTACTGATAGTTTACTCATGCGTGGGGGTGGCTTCTGTGTTATGGATGATGCAGTACAGCCTGTCCTATGTATGTCAGTGCTGGGGTTCAGGTCCCTCATGTGCATAGCTCCCTGCCATTCAGATTGTACAAGGTGCAGCATGTGCATTGATTCCAGCTTGGACATGGCTTTCTACATCAGGCACAGCTTGCGTCTGGGTGGACAGCATGGCAGTGTGTGGAGCTGCACTCTGTTTAATCAGGCGACACATTACATGTGTTCCAGCTCTTTCATACTCCTGGTGAGGTACTGTTGTGGACTTTACAGTTGCTGGATGTGTCTGCATGGGGTAAACCCCACAGGGGCTGTTGTGGTAATTTCTAATGCTGATGAAAGATAACTGCAGAACCACAATGACCTCCCCTTAGCTAGATGTCAGAAAGCATGGACCATGCAATCACAAATATAAACAGGACCCTCTCCACAAAGGGAAAGTGGCCTGTCTGGTGGACCACAGCCATAAACAAACTGTATAACAGATGAGGGATACTAATGCAAGACAGAGCTACATCTCCAAAAGGGAAGACAGCTGTGATTAGCACTAGTAGAAAGCTACATTATGTCAGAAAGACATGCAAGGTCAACTTGGGGACATAAATCACCAAAGACAATGAAGGTAACCACACTGCTTTCTTCAGTTATGTCAGACACCTGGTTGGGAACCCTCAGATATGCTCAGAGTTGGTACACAACAACATATATTCCAGTGACCTGACAGATATTGGCAACATTCCGGCGGACAGCTTCAGTGCGATTTACCCCCTCCCTCACCCCCAAAAGAAGATAGTTATCACAGCTGTATGTAACCTCACTGTCATCTTGGATGTCCATGTGAGAGCCGCACTCAGTAAAGACAAGTACACAGCATCAATGGGACCTGATGGTATCCCCGGTTGCATGCTATGTGAACTCCAGAAGGAGCTGGACCCGTATATACAAATGCTATTTAACCTTAGCCTTGCTACAGGATATGTACCTGAACACTGGCGTACAGCAACAGTGGTCCCACTCCACAAAGGAGATGCCTCCACAGACCATGGCAACTACCACCACACAAGCTTAACCAGCCTTGTCTGCAAAGCTATGGGAAGAGTCATTATGGAGCTCTTACACAGAGACATTGCTCACCTACAGACCCTTGATCCCACCCAGTTCAGCTTTGTACAGGGCAGATCCTGCCTTTTGCACCTAGTTGACTACTATGCAACTGTCAGTAGGGCCATTGATGAGGGCTACACAGTCCACACAGCCTACCTGCACTTGGCTAAGGCCTGTGACACAATACCCCACTCAGGCATCATAGACAAGCTCAACAGCTGACATATAACACCATATGTCACAGGATAGGTTGCAAAATGGCTAGGAAACAGAACCCATAAAGTCAACATTGCAGGTGCCTTGTCGGATTCAAAGCCAGTCACAGGTGGTGTCCCACAAGGATGTGTCCTGGGACCCCTCTTAATTGGTATTTACTTTTCAGATGTGAAAGCAAACATAGGAGGGTTGTGGCTGACAAAGTTTGCAGATGACTGCAACCTAGGCACCATAGTGAATACATCAGCCGGCGCACACATCCTACAGAATGCCGTCACAAAGACGGATAGCTGGTGCCAGACTCATGGCCTGAAACTGAATGCAACTGATGTGTAGTCATCCCCTTTGGGAGGAACAAAGTACCCACAGATCAATACATAGACAGCAACCCACTGAGCACAGTAAACAAATCAGACACCTGGGGACACGTGTAGATAGTGACATCTCGTTTGACACCCATGTTGCCAAAGTGGTTAGGAGGACTATCTATCCTGGCCACCTTATCATGGAGGGTTTCCCATCCAGATCATAGGAGGTCATTGTACCACTATACATCTCCCTTATCAGGCCCATGATTGAATACAGAGCCCCATTTGGTATGTACCTCACCCAGCACTTGCAACAGCTGGAGAGACCCCAAAAGTACCTTACCATGAAGATCAGAGGTCTACAACACATGTCATATGCTTCCAGAATAGAGGAAACCCAGCTTTATTCAGTGTCATACCGCATACTTACAGGTGACCTATGCCTGACATACAAGACCATGTCCAATCAGGATTTGGTGGGCATGCTCCACTGCAAGCAATCCAAATCCACCAGAACCATGAGAGCTGCAGATCTGAACCTCAGCACATACATGTATAGGACATGCTGGAGGGACAGAGTCATAACTCAGGGCATCTCACAGTCTAGCAGAGTATCCCAGTTCATGTTGGACAGAGTCCCTCACTGACTCTCTTCAAGAGACATCTGGACAACTGCATATGAGACAGAGGCACAGACTAGACAGAGGCACAGTCATGTTATTCAATTACGTAAGGGGGTCATAATGTGTCACTACTAAGTCAGAGGCACAATATTCGAATCTATTCTGTACACTTATTACCACTATAAGGGGTGGCAATAGCCACATCACTATGGCTAGGCATATACATGCACTAGGGCAGATAGCCTACTAGTAAACTATGACACTATGAAACTATGGTGTATGTGTAGGTACTGTCAGTCAAGCACTATGATGTGGTTTGGGGGGCTTGATATCTCACTGTATTCCAACATTGTTTTGTCTATTCCTTCTAGCATGTCTAGGGATCAGTTGCTAGTGTCCTCTCCTGCTCAGCTGGTGAACCTGGGAATATTGGGGCAATGTTACAATTGCCTCATGTACACTGACAACCCTCTCCTTCTCCCATAAAACACACATACATGTGAGAGATGCAACTATATAGCCAAAGTGGAGGCTGAGCTCTCTCAACATAGGACTAGCAAGACCAGAGAGAAGGTGAAGGTAACCAGACACATCACAAACCCAGTCTCACATAGCACTATCACAACTTAAAATCATACACATAGACACACAAAGACATACTCGGAGGCTCTGATCAGAATTCTACCAAAACAGCAGTGGCCACCACAGCAGACACACACACAACTGCCTCCACAGGGCACAGCACATGCAACACATAGACCACAGAGTCAGTGTGCCAAACAGTCACAGCCCTTCAGGCCAAACACAATGCCAGACACACTTGTCATAGGTGACTCCATAGTCAGACACACTGGCATCCCGCTCACTAGATCGAGTACGGAGGAAGTCACAGTAGGCTGCCTATCGGGCACTGGAATCCACCACATAATGCAAGCACTCAGGTCACTCAACTGCAAGTACAAGTCTGACCCAGTCATTATCCATGCTGGTGTGAACGACCTGAGATGTACCTCCCTGGACTACATGGAAAGAGACATAGAGGATCCCTCTGATTATGTAGGCCAGGCAGGTATGACCCTGACCTTGAGTAGTATCCTACCTTCACCAAGTATGATGCCACATAAACAGAGACAAGATGATCAGCTGTAATAATTTGCTTAGACTATGGTGTCATTCAGAGGGGGTCCAATGTCTGTCTGCCTGGGATGACATGCTGGACAGGCCATGCTGATTTGCAAGGGATGGCTTGCACCTGTCACCCCTGGGCTTCCGGATTTCGGATGATGCTCTTGCCACCCCCATTTTGCCTTTTTTATGCAACAATCAGATTCTACACCTACCACCCTAGAACACAGGAAAGGAAAGACACTAAGGGTAATGCTGCTCAATGCCAGAGGTCTCAACCTCAAGCTGCACACACTCGATGCCCTTCTCAGTATGTAGCACATTGATGTCTGTGCTGTGCCTGAGACCTGGTTCACGGCTTCTGACAGCACCCCGGCACTATCGTGTGTTACCTCATATCATGCATTCCGGCACCAAAATCCAGACAACACCAAGAAAGGAGGGTGGGTGTCCATATTCATCAAGGACACCCTCACCTCAAGGATGGTGGCAACACACGATGCATCGGAGACCATCCAGGTGCCAGTAAAGGTAGGCAAGACTGCTCTGTAGTTTGTAGCATGTTACATGCCACCCTCTCAAACTCAGGTACCTCACACAGCTGTCCTGAAAACACTGGAGGGGATAAATGTATCTCAAAACACCATCATACTGGGTGATTCCAAGTATCCAAATATAGACTGGGGTCACTAATCAAGCCAAAACACTCTAACCCAAAGGTTCCAAGAGTTCATACACTCAAATGCCATGGAACAACTGGTCACCATCCCCACAAGTGGAGACAACATACTAGAACTCATCATCACGAACATGGGGTCACACTGTTCAACACCAGACGTATACCCATCATTGGTGAGATCAGATCATGGACTACTCTCAGTGGGAGTCCACATCACACCCACACCCCATATAGAAAAACATACAGTGAAGACCTTCTCAAATGCCAACTTCACATTTCTAAGGACTGGTGTGGTCTCTTTCAAGGCCCCCAAGCCAGCGGACACCATTACCCAAGCCGCTGTATCACTTAAAAATGCCTTCTACCAGTACCTCCAGGACTGCATGGATCAGGCAATCACAAACAAAACAAAGGCTCTTTGTACCACAGGCAAGCATCCAGTCTGGTGGACCCTAGCCATAAACAAGCTCTACAACAAAAGGAAGGAGCTACTACAAGATTGAGCGGAATCCGTAGAAGGGAAGACACCCCTGCTCATTATGAGTAAAACACTGGGTTCCCACATACAATCATCCAAGGCAGGTTTTGGGAGTAAACCCACTCAGGACTCAAGGGACAATCATGAGGCCTTTTTTACCTATGTTTGACACCTGGTAGGGAACCCCCAGATATGCTCAGAATTAGTTCGGAATGATGTAAATATCACTGAACCTACAGACATTGCCAACATACTGGCTGACAGGTTCAGTGCAGATTCCCCCCCCCTCACCCCAACTGGAGGGGTATCTACACCAGAGGATTGTAGCCCCCCAAACATCTCCAATGCTGGGGTGGGAACTGCTCTATCCAAGGCGGAAAACACTTTATCCATGGGACCAGATGGTGTCCCCAGTTGTGTGCTCCATGAACTCAATGAGGAATTACACCCGCAGTTAGGGCAGCTGTTTAATCTTAGCCTCACCTCAGGATATGTGCCCAAGGAGTGGCATACGGCAATGGTGGACCCACTTCACAAAGGAGGTGCCTCCAACAACACTGGAAAATACCATCCCATCAGCTTGACAAGCCTGGTCTGCTAAGCTATGGTGAGGATCATAATGGGAATGATAAATGAAGACATGGGGGGACTTGCAGACATTGGATCCAATCCAGTTTGGCTTTGTCAAGGGCAGATCATGCCTTTTAAACTTGGTTAACTTTTTCATGACAGTCACCCAGGCCATTGACATGGGCAAGGCACTCCACACAGCCTACCTTGACCTGGCAAAGGCTTTCGACACAATACCCCACTCAGGTATCATTGAAAACATCACCAGCTTAAATGTGAACCCATACATCACAGGATGGGTTGCAAACTGGTTAAGTGACAGAACACACAGGGTCAAAGTTGCTGGTGCCATGTCACACTCCAGAGCTGTCACAAGTGTTGTCCCACAGGGCTCAGTCCTGGGCCCACTTTTGTTCAGCATCTACTTTTCAGAAGTACAAGCAAACACAGGAGGATTATGGCTGACAAAGTTTGAAGATGACTGCAAACTGGGAACCATAGTTGGAAACCCATCTGACACAGACATCCTTCAGAAGGGTCTCATACACACAGATAACTGGTGCCAGAGCCATGGCCTTACGTTAAACGCTAAACAATGCATAGTCATACCCTTCAGGAACAACAGGGTTACCCCTAGTTCCCATCTAGGTGGCAATCCTCTAAGCACAGAAGAGGTTATCAGGGACCTGGGCACCCAGGTTGACAGTAATATTTCATTTGACACTCACGTTGCCAGAGTAGGCCTGGGGCAGTTACTGCTATTAGGACAGAGGTGTGACCTGGTAGTGTCAGGGTGCTAATGTGGGCTTTGACCCTGTTTTCTATTACAACACTGATATCTACATTATCTATACTGTGTGCATTTACACTGCACGCATTTATACTTATGGCATTGGGTAGCATTACATCTAGGTTCCTATCCCTTGTGGTACCTATGAGGTAGGTTTGTGTTTTTTTGTGGTTTATGATTAGTGAGGGTGGATGTTAGCCGGGTCCTTAGGTGTGCATATGGTACATGGTATTACATTACTTAACACATGGCATTCATGCCTCAGGTGGTGCTGCAGGGCTGCCTCTGTCGGATGCACATACTACACTCCCTGTACATGTTTGGAAGCAGGTTGTGTCATGTTAGGCATCCCTGTTACTATATGAGTGAGTCGGAGCGGGTATCAGTCCCAGTGTTCCTACTGACCAAGTGTATGTGCTATGCGTTGCCTCTTTGCCAAGGCCAGGGCATACTGGGCACGCCTCCTTCTGCCTACTGGGACAAGGTCAGGTTGTTCCTCCTCCGAGTCACCCTCTGCCTGTGGTGGCCTTGGCAATGGTGGGGGGATGTTAGGCCCAGCCCTGTGCTGGTCCTGCTGCAGCTGTTTCCGCAGGATCATATTATGTAGCATAGCACATATCATGACCATTTGGGTACATGTAGTTGGTGTGTACTGCAAGGCTCCACCAGATGTGTCCAGACACCCGAACCATGACTTGAGCAGCCCAAACACATGCTCTATGACATTACGTGTTTGTGCGTGTGCCTCATTATGGCGTTCCTGTTCAGGTGTGTGTGCGTTTCTGATGGGTGTCATCAGCCACGGCTCAAGTGCATAACCTGCATCCCCCACTAGGTGTCCGTGTGGGAAGTCCCCACTGGCAAATGATTGGTACAGCTGCGTCAGATGCCAGATGTGGGAATCGTGGTAGCTCCCAGGGCAGCCAGCACACACATTCATTATTATGCCCTGGGCATCACACACGACCTGGCAGTTGATGGAGGGGTATCCCTTGCGGTTAATGTAGACTCTACCCCGCTCACCGGCTGGTGCTTTGATGCATACATGCATGCAGTCTATTGCACCCAGCACCTCAGGGTATCCCGCTATTTGCTGGAAGAGACGCATATTGCTGGCCACAACCTCACGGTCATTTGGGACATATATATGATCACCGACATGTGCTGACATGGCATCCAGGAACTGGTGCAGTACCCTGGAGGCTGATGCCTGTGATATCCCCATCATATCACCAGTTGGTCTCTGGAAGGTACCTGTTGCTAGTATTCTTAGGCCAACACATACCTTGGTTTCCACTGGGATGGGTTCCCCTCTGTTGGTTCTGTGTGTGAGATGTGGCCTGCACAGCTCAACAATCTGCTGCAGAAGGTCTCTGTCCACTCTGTAGTGCTCTACTATCTCCAGCTCATGTAACCCATGGTAGGTGACCCTGGGCCTGTATACTCTTCTCCTTCTCCTCACTCTGGGTTGTCTGTCAGCATCTGCATTTTCACCACCCTCAGCAATTCGCCTATGCCTGATTATAACAGCTATGGCAGCCCCTAGCATTTCTGCTCTGAGTTCAGCTTTTTTCAGTTTTCAAGTCTGATAGCTTACTTTCTTGCAGTATCTCTTGTGAGAAACACCCTGCACTGCTCTTTGCAGTGTTTTAAGTGCTGGGTTGGGCTTCTAGTCTGCTTGCATAATTGCCTGCTTCCAATTGTTTCAACCAATTAACTCCAGCAGTATCCTCTGGCAGTTTCCCTGTATTTTGGTTGTTTCCTGTTTCCTCTCTGTTTCCTGAAGGGGAGCAATGTGCACACCGGCTTAAACACGCTCACAGTCAGTTAGACGCGCACACATCCCTACACGGTGTTACACGCGCGCACACATCCTTACACGGTGTGAACTAGGCTGATTCATGTTAAAACGCACGCACACTGCCTTAAACACGTGCACGCCCGCGCAAACTGTTGTACATGGTTTGCAACACACTCCCACATGTTGAACCTGCCTTACATGGGTGCACATGCGCGCATGCACGTATTTCAAGAAACTTTGAATGTAGGGATAGTGTAAACCTTTGATTTCTTGACTTTCCTAGTGTTCTGTTGGGACACACCTCCCTCCCTGAGGTCTGTCTGTCATCTTTCACCTTACATTGACCTCCAATCTGGTGCATTTGTATCTATCCTTCCCCCCTGTGATGTCACCTACCTCTTACTCTGTTCCTCCCCCTTCTCTAACTCTTACACTACTCAGACAGTGCTCATTACCTATGTGGCAGTGTGATTCAGTATTGTAACCCTCATTTACATAGGATTGCCTAGTAATGACTAGTTACATGTCTTACACGGAGCTTCCCCCCCTTGACAACCACTAAACGGAGGCCATATTGCTTTTGGTCTGCAAGTCCCTCCATTGACATTCGATGTAATACATAAATCCCACAATTGTGGGCTTATAAGCTTCGGTTTTTAGTTTTAGGCAGCGCACCCCGTTTGCGCGGGTGTGCGCTGCAGTTAAACCTCAAAATCCCGTGAAAAAAAAATTAAGTTATATAACATATTTTTGCAACACTTTTTCATGCCAATGGCCACATATTTGGCCATTGGCATGCTTAATGTAACAAATGCACACTTTATTTGGAGCTGACATAGCTCCGTTTTTAATTTTGCAGAAATGTACTCAGTTGTCAGCTGAGTACATTTCTGCAGCTAACACGTCCGTTACACGGACTGGTTTCTGCTTCGTGGATCGCTCATATACCTCATTTGCATATCTTTGAGCTGCAAATGAGGTATTGAGCATTTCCACGCCCAGTCCGTGTAAGAGACGTGTTAGCTGTCTCTTACACGGAGATTTGGGCTGTTCCTGAATCGGGAGGCTTACACGGAGGCTTACACTACTCTTGAACTCCGTGTAAGCCTTCCTGAATCTGGCCCAGTATGTTGATATCACATCCCCACCAAAACAAACAGATAAGTCAGTTTTCATAATAGCAAAGATAAAACAACCATAAAGAAGTCAGTACTGATAATAGCAAAGATAAAACAACCATAAAGTATTCCATACATCTGAACATTAAGTCACCTTGCTATACTTCATGACAGTACCACACATGCAATGTGGGAACTTGTAGTAAGTCATGCACTGTTTTGTATTATTGCTTAATCAGTGAATATGAAAACAGAGTTCAGAATTATTTGTCAGGTGTTCCTAGGACATACTCGTGCAAATGTTATATACTGGCAAGATTATTTTCCTGAAAAAAATCTTTATTTTTATTTTTGACTGTAAATTACTTGGCATTCTAAAACTGCCAGCACTGCTAAAATTATAATCAGACCAGTGATATGTTCTTATATATATTATTTACAATACTTTGATTTGTAACTGAAGGCTGTGGGGAATCTTCCCATAAATAAAATAGCATTTAACTTAAGGAATCATTTTCTTTGACTTTCTATCTCACTGATTATTGTTGTAGTCCACCAAAGCTTAAAAATATCCCCATAAATTTTGAGAAACAGTAAAGCAGTAAACTGTTTACCTAGATTAAGTAAACAGATGCTGCTCTACCAGGGAAGTCATTAGGTTTCTAACTGCTGAAAGCAAAATAGCTGGAAAAAGAAGCAAAGCTCTTAAAAGAGTTCCATAACCCTTGGGTTGCCAAAATGACTGCCATACCTTTCAGCCTTGACCATGTCTACTTTTATAGCTTTACTTCAAAAGTTGTCACAGAAAGCCAGAAAGGATTTCTGGTACCTACGTATTATCGCAACCATGTTCCGAATCTGTCTTCACAGGCTAGTTTTACACACACTGATATACAATCCCTACAACGTCTTGGTGTTCTCAATAAATAACTAACCAAATGTTATCCACTTGTCCCAATGAAAATTTACAGTAATTGTTGTTTTTTGGTACCACTGAAACAAGCTCATATTGAAGGGAGGGTTTCAGTAGCACCACATTATCCACTTGTCCCACTCAAAATGTAGACTAATTCTTGTTTTTGGTACTACCGAAACCCACTCGTATTGAACAGGACAAATGACTTGACAGGATATAACTTATGTTCACTATCTACTAATTCACAAATTAATGTACGCATTACCTTAACCATCGTTCAAGATTTGACAGAGTCTTACCTTCTACAGGGAACCTGAGGTTAAATATTTAGTTGCTCATAAGCTTGTAATTTCCTGACTACTCTGAGTGACTTTCTTCATTAAATCTGTGGCCACACACACTTTGTACAGTGACAGTAGCCCTAGGAATGACAAGGTGACAGCTCCAACACATTCCATGGCTTGTGTGTGTGTGTGTGTGTGTGTGTGTGTGTGTGTGTGTGTGTGTGTGTGTGTGTGTGTGTGTGTGTGTGTGTTCTCTCCTCCACCCCTTGATAGTACTGCTAAAGAAAAGAAGGCCACCAAAGACGCACAGGAGCCGGACACCGGTCAGTCTCCTCAACCAATGTATTCACATTATTAGCCAAAAGGAACTGATCAGGCCAGGCAGTGACTGGTGGTGATAATAAAACTGGGTACTTAGGTATCATCACATTCAGGTTACTAATCTGCCAAAATTCATGAAATTAAGGAGAATGAGTCATTTGACCATAATTTCAAGAATTTTGACAGATTTGGAATGTGGTTATGATAATATGTAAGTACCAGATTTCTTTTTATGTAACTGATGAGCAGTTTATTGATGCAAAGCTGATTATGTCAATTTTAGTGAACTAGTATGATTTTTGGATTATTTTAACAAAGCTGAGGGTGCACAACCTCAAAACTGGTTATAATAGTTAGAGTGGAGCAGTAATAACTCTCTCTGCATAGCAGGTGTGTCGGGACTTGCCATCCCACTTCACCTATGTATATTAGTTTTAATTCCCTTCATTGACTTAGGTGTAGTTGGTTCATTTTTGCTGAAAAAGTTGGAAATGACACAAACCACATTCCAAGAGAGAGGACAAGAGAGAGAATATGCTATTTGTTATTTTCCACATTAATATGCAGTCTAACACTAACTAAGGGGAGGATTCATAAAACTCATGTAGATCACAGAGGAGGGGTAACACCACGGCGTTTAAGTGTGAGAAGATAGCAAGGATATGTGCTTGTGTACCTTTTTTCAAATACAGGAGAATAATAAGCATGCAGAATTTTAGAGACAGAATAAAAGGTGAATAATACAGCTCACAGTGATTGAAACTTCAGATTCGTTTAATGTCCTTGGTATATTGATAGATCCAGCTTTGAGTTTTTTCTAATCAACTCAATCAATAGGTTAATGATAGTAATAGAACTATGGAGTGTATAAAAAGATTTATAAAGTAAAAAATATTTATAAAGTCTAGGAAATCAGAAATAATGAAATCATTGTTTGTAAGTTATAAATCAGTCTGGTGGACCCCTGCCATAAATAAGCTATACAACAGAAGGAGGAAACTAGTACAGAAAAGAGTAAATTCCCAAGAAGGAAAGACATCCCTGATCAGTATTAGCAAGAAACTACGATCCCTCATTAAATCATCCAAGGCTAATTTCGAAAGAAAATTGCCAATGACTCCAAAGATAACCACAAAGCGTTCTTTAGCTATGTCAAGAACCTAAGTGGAAACTCAGATCTGCTCTGAGTTAGTGCAGAATGGCACAAAATACACTGAACCAACTGATATTGCAAACATTCTGGCAGACAGGTTTAGTGCAAACTTCATCCCCCTCTCACCCCCTAAAGGGCCCATAAGCATACCAGGAGAATGTAGGGCCCCAGTCAATCACCGATGCACAGGTTAAAACAGCCCTATCCAAAGCCAAAAACACAGCTTCAATTCGACCGGACAGGGTCCCAGGCTGTGTCTTACAAGAGCTCCAAAATTAACTAACCCCTCACCTAAACACACTGTTCAAACTCAGCCTCTCTACAGGCTACATACCCATAGAGTGGTGCACAGCAACAGTTATCCTGCTCCACAAAGGTGGAGCCACAACAGACCCCAGGAACTATCGCCCTATAAGCCTGACTAGCCTGGTCTGCAAGGCTATGGAACGCATCATCATGGAACTCATTAACAGAGACATTGGGAACCTCCAAACCTTGGACCCTACCCAGTTTGGTTTTGTTAAGGGCAGATCATGCCTCCTAAACCTGTGGACTTCTTTGAGATGGTTACCAAGGCATTAGACAAGGGAAAGGAGGTCCACACAGCCTACCTAGACCTCACAAAGGCTTTCAACACCATTCCTCATTCTAGTATTACAGACAAGCTCACCAGCTTGAACATAAACCCCTACGTCACGAGATGGATTGCCAACTGGCTCATGGATAGAACCCACATGGTGAGAGTTGCAGGCTCTATGTCCGACTCTAAACCGGTTACAAGTGGCGTCCCCCAGGGCTCAGTCCTAGGACCCCTCCTGTTCGGTATATACTTCTCAGAGGTACAGGCAAGCATAGGAGGACTATGGCTGACCAAGTTCGCAGACGACTGCAAATTAGGGGCCATAATTGATTCTCTGGCTGATACAGACACCCTTCAGATGGGTCTCACTGAGATGGATACCTGGTGTCAAAATCGTGGCCTCAAGCTAAATGCCAAAAAGTGCTTAGTCATCCCCTTTGGAAAAAACAAAATACCCGCAAACTGCCACATAGGTGGTAGTCCCCTAAATACAGAAAATGTAATAAGGGATCTGGGGACCCAAGTAGATAGTAATCTCTCCTTTGATAATCATATTGCCAAGGTGGTTAGAAAATCCTTCTATGTGGCCCACCTAATCACAAAAGGGTTCACATCTAGAACAAAAGAGGTTATTGTGCCTCTCTACTCATCACTCATTAGACCCATCATAGAATACAACACTCCATTTGGGATGTACCTTACAAGACACCTGCAACAGCTGGAAAGGCCACAAAAGTACCTCACCAAGAGGATTACTGGCCTCAAACAGATGCCCTATGCAGCCCGACTCAAGAAGCTCCAGCTGTACTCAGTTGCTTACCGCTTACTCAGAGGTGATCTCTGCCTGACATACAAGGCCATGTCCAACCCAGAATTGATGGACATGCTCCATATAAAAAAAAAACAAATCCCAGAGAGCCACACGTTCTAGAGAAATAAACCTCACCACAATGATAAATAGGACATGCTGGAGGGATAGATTCCTATCCCAGAGACTCCCCATGCTTTGGAACAGGATTCCAATATACATCAGGCAGAGCCCCTCACTAACACTCTTCAAGAGAAACCTTGATGGGTGGATGGGAAACAGAAAATTTACCCCAGGGATCACTGCACTGGCTCTGCTGGACAGTGGCACAGGGAACTAATGGCTCTGCTGGACAGTGGCGCAGGGAACTGATGGCTCTGCTGGACAGAGGCACAGGGAACTAATCTAAGGGGATGGCGAAAGCCAACACATTCTGGCTAGGCTTATAAATGCCCTTGGGCAGATAGCCTAGTACTTACCTATGAACCTATATCAGACCCAAAATAGAATGTAAAATAACAATATGGAAAACTTATAAGAAAACAATCATGAGTAAATTTGAAACAGTACAGCATAAATATACCAAGGACATTCAAGGAGGTTAAAATTTAAGTTATGAAAAATTAAAATATCTGAACTTGTACAGCGTCTCATAAATATATGAGGAGACTGTATTGAGGCATATAAGACTGTATTGAGATATATAAGGCATTTAGAAACAACTACGTCTGGGAATGTTTGGGGTTAGCAAAAAGTCATAGAATCATCAGACATGTAGCAGATTATATTGGAATGGCAGATGTACCTATCAATTGTTTTTCTGAGAGAGTAACTGATGCATGGAATAGACTACCAAATTCTATTAAATTTAAATATTTTTAGGAGCAACTTACACATTTATGGGAATGACTGTTTTGGTATATTGGCAGGCTAAAGAAGCTTTATTGTCCTTGCCTGAAATATCTATATGCCTGAGACACACACCCAGCTGAGTAGGCATACCTTACATAGATATATATCATACCTGCCTGTTCCAATAGTTCTTGATCATTGCATTAGGCAATATGTAAATCAGCTTTGCAGTATATAAGTTCAATTCCATGCAGCAACAATTAGCTTTTATTACAGAATAATATATAAAATCTATTTTCTGCAATTATTGAGCACCATTAAAATTTCAATCATTGTAAATGGATTTCTTTAATTGGAATGCATTAATTATATATGCAACAGTCAACTAACTCCTTGCCTAATATCTGTAATAATGAGACTGATTTGTTGTATGACACATTTATGATTTCAGATTCATATCTGGGTGTGCCAAAGGTTGCCATGTGCATGTGTCAATTTGAATATATTGTGAAACATTAAAATAACATGGAATTGACTGTATTTTATGTTTTTCTTTTCTTTTCTATCCTGTATCTTTTTTTTCCAACATAATTCCTGCTGCAACATCAATAACCATCAGCTCTGGGAGTGAGACCAACTACTGGGGATCAAACCGCCATACTTCTACACGTGGCTGCAGCAGCATCACCACCACAGGCAGCAAAGACACTCAGCACATTTGGGTCCCAACCTGTGAGCATTGCCTCAACAACGTCTCCACTACCTGCTTCAAGTGCATCAGGTAGCTCTGCCCTGGGGGTTGGTGCAGTGGTACCCACTGGGAGTAGTACTAGTGGAGGTGGTGATTTCATCACCCATCAGGAGCTGACAGGACTGATGGAAGATATTATGGAGAGGGGCCACGGTGCCCAATTCAGCAAAAGTGAGAAGGTCCTGTTTCGAATAGCCAAGTTGATGCCCAGTCTAGCACTGCCCCTCATGCCTGCGATAGGAGACAGTGATGATAGTTTGGAAGGTGAGGATTAGATTCTCACTGTATTCATGCTGAATGCAGATGCACCTCCAGTGTCCACTACATATATGTGTCCATCATCATCCTTGTCTGTCTTGTATGGCCTGTATCTACACCTGCTACATGACGTACCCTTCCTACCTAACCATCTTATTCCTAACCACTTTCTCCAGCATTCCTTTCTCTATAATAAAAAAAAGAATGGTCTCCTGATCCAAAAATATGACTTATACATAGCTCTCCATTTTGCCTGTGTCCATGTCTGATACACTTTATTTGGTCCAAATGGCTATACAACATTATTAAGTTGTTGTCACCCATCCCTGATGTGGTGACTATCCAAATTCATCAAATTATTTGTACAAGTACACAGTTATTTTGTGACTAACTGGATACATGCGGTGCTCTCCCACCACCATCCTGCACATTCCTGTAGTCTTTCTCCTTAGTCCTAACCTCTGCTTGTCCAATTTTCACCACAGTCCTATCGACATCTTTTTACACATTTAATCTGGTCAAAAAAAAAACAATTACACACAACATATATGGCCCAAGATGGCCCACAAAGCAGCCCTTCAATTTTTGTCTTCAGAATGCATGACATTAGATATTATGCAACAGCGATACTTTCTGGTAAATGGCATTTCACATTTTATGGCAAAAATTGAAGATTTTACCTTCATTTGCACCGGTACAGTTAATTGTCACACAAATAAGATTAGCCCCACTGTGCTATAGAAATATGGACTTATAGCACTATGAGGAGGCAGTTACTCTTCCATGTTGCAGGATGAAATATAACCCTTATGGGATGATACAATTGTTATTACTGTGATGAAGCCTGATTGCCTACATTCTCCTGTATGCGCCCATCCTTCAAATGTGTGATTTTTACTATGTGAAGTATGATTTCCTGTGTGGCCTATTCAGATAATGTTTAGGTTTGTAGACTGCTTTTGCATAATGTAAAGGGTTTGAATCCAGAAGTACGTCAAACATTATTTAATGTTTTTTTTCATATTAATATTATTTGAAACTCTTGGCTACATATGTTATTAACCCACCACTACACTGCTTATGTTTTAATCATGGTTTTACTATCCTACTCCTGCTTGCTCCCTGTTGGAAACACTTATTGGACACAGCATAGCAGAATTATTATAATGACAAGGCTAAGACTAACACATCACAAAGATGACCAGAAATGGCCCATAAACTAAAATCTTTCTCTCTCTCCTGGTCAGGGCTGACCTTAAACCTACTGCATGTAATACGGCCCCACTCTTCTCAATGCCGTGTCTGCATCTGCTTGTCCTAACTATTTATTTACTTATTTATTTAACATTTGTTTACTGGGACAGAGCCCATTTTCAGTGGAGGCCTGGGGAGACACACTCCAGATGCATGTCTTTGGAATGTAGGAGGAAAACGGAGTACCCGTAGGAAACCCACAGGAATGCAAAGAGGACATGCAGACTTTGTACAGAAGGCACACCAACCAAGAATAGAATCAGAGAACCTCTTGCTGCGATGTGACAACGCTAACCACTGCACCACTGCACCACCATAACTATTAGATCCAGGCTAGCCTGTAATTTCTATCATCTAGCCCACCAAATAAGCATCTTACATTCATACTGGGCTGCTTCTTTCTCACTGGTGGGCTAAAACTTTGAGTTTAGAGGAGCAGGGCATTATAGGATACATAGCCTTGCACCCTATGTAGGCATCAGCCTCAGTAGTGAAGCAGACTATATTTCCCTAAATCCCTTGCACCCTCTGATTTTTCTTTAAGAACGCTGTTAACAAATTTTTATTTGTAGTGCATGTGTTGAGTCATTGGTGTGTGGCTGGTGGGAGAATTACTATTGCAACTGCAAGATGAACCTAAGGATGTTTCATGAGGGAAATGTCTCTGCAAAGTATTCCTTCCTTCTTTTTCTCAAATTAATTTCAAAATTACTAAAGTTCACTCAGTTGAACATTATTACTCCTCTCTTCCCTCCCCCAATTATTTTGTAAATTAATAGTTCAGTCAGGGGGCTGTGTAACTAAGTGAATGTGGACCGTTATTTGCATACTATTTGATTATTTTGTGCTATAAAGCATGAATACTTGGCAGTTTATTTTACATACAACCAGGGTTTCCCAGTTTTGATGTCTGCTACTTAAATAATGAGAGACATTGAGTTTCACATTTCATATTCTTCAGAAAATGTGTGACAATGTAAAACCTGTTGTTCTAGAACTTTCTAAGTTTAAAAGGGCAGTACCTAAAATGTGCCTTTGGTTTTGGTGCTTCATCTATCCTTGCCATTACTTTCACCATTGTCTGGAATTCTTGAGTTGAAAGGGGAACAAAAACATACTTTTGAAGTGTCTAGAATTTTGCAGATATCCAGGTTCCTTCAAACAAGGGCAATGTTTAAGCAATACTCCATGACTTGGTGTGGGTATATCAGGATTTATCCATGGTTGGTGTGGTTTGATCATGAGGGTGAAGCTCGAGTAATTAAACAAAGCCAACCATGGGTAAATCCTGATATACCCACACCCAGACGTAGATTATTGCTATTATACAATAACATTATTTAAGAAAGAAATAACCTTTCTTAAATAATGTCTTTGTGTAAGAGCATGGAAGTGTTCCTCCATGTATATCTTTCTTTACTTAAGTACTGAGCATGTGTATAGGACTTGTGAATCCATGTTTGCAAAGTATATCAGTGCAGTGCAGTAGAAGCAATGGAGCAGTACAGGAGAAGCAACAGAG
Source organism: Protopterus annectens (assembly GCF_019279795.1). NCBI lineage: Eukaryota > Metazoa > Chordata > Ceratodontiformes > Protopteridae > Protopterus > Protopterus annectens. The sequence goes on along the minus strand of NC_056730.1, from coordinate 876,939,613 downwards.
AGAAGAGAATTTCCATTGCTGTTTTTTTTTATCTGCTGACATTTTATGAGGTAGAGCAAAGAAATAGAAGAAAATCAGGCATGTTTCTCTTTCGTTATTTTTGAGAACGTACATGATTTTTCTTTTATTTTGTGCCATCCCTCAGCATATTCCAATAGAAAGTCTGGCTGCTCAATGGTACTTCAGTAGCTGGAGTTTATTCTATTGATATATGCTCGGTTTACAACAGGCACTCTGATGAAGTCTGGCTATTCAGCCGGACGAAAAGCGCTTCATGTATATTTTTTTGTATCTTTGATTTTATTTTTATGTATTAAATTGTGGAGTTTAATTCTCTCTCTGTTGTTTTTTTCATAGTTGGTTTGTGGTCTTTTCAGTGTTTGAATTTGTTTATACAATTCATGGCCGCCGGAGGAATGCTGAATATCTAGATGGATCTTTTATCACAGCCTTCCCAACCACCACAACTGTTGACAACAGAAGTAGGTAACCTTACTACTCTGTTAGGAGTGATGGCTTAACGGTTAGAGGAATTATCAGTACGGGTGGATAGTTTGCCTCAGCTGAACCACTTACAGGCAGCGAGCACAGCAAACGTACCTAATTGTGAGGTTCCTACTTTAGGTACAAATACTATCGCTGATACTTTAACTGAATCTCAGCAGATGTGGACAAATAACCATAGCAACATAGAAGGAATATTACCTGGTCATCGTGCTTCACTGGATGAAGGATTATCATTTGGACTGACTTCCTCAGGGCTTATTGGTTTTCCTGACCTCGCTGGATAGTTAAGGGATCAACCGTCTCTTAAGCCAGGTAAGGAGGATGTAAACCCAGGACGACCTGCTGGAGGAAGTGTACCAATAAGTGTTAATCTAAAAAAACTTGACTATAAGTTATTGAAACTGAAGAAATTACAACTAGAAGTGAATTATTTCACTGAGTGTAGTAAAGAAGGGGTTGTGCCGAAGGGTCTCCGGTCCTGGCAATATCCAACAGGACTTGAGGCAGGAACTGTCTTCCATGCTGAATTAATTAAACTTTTTAATAAACATGGTCTTGATATCCTTAATTTAATGTGTAAACATTATTTGCTCACAACTGAGAGCTTAGTATCTGAAACTACCGATCTTGATAGAGATATTAGGTCGGACTGTGACTTTTTCAGATACTAGTTCGATTATAAGAGGATTTTTGTATCCATTGATCAACAAATTAATAAATGTACTGAAAACAAGATTAAGAAACTGAACAGGGACATAAAAGATTACAAAAATGGTACTGCGTATCCAACACCACCCCCTTCTCAGAACCACAATCCTACTGGTCAAGGGAACACCCATCCTCGCTCACTCAACGGCAATAGAGCAAGCCAGAATGAGAAAGCAATGTCATCTAGTGCAGGGCTGAGCAATAGCGAAGTAGATAGACGACCAACACCAGCAACTAGTACACTGAATCGGAATACAAATAATAATTTTAATAATTATAGTGAGCAAGAAGATGCCCACCAACAACAACAACAACAAGACGATATGTAGGGTTTTCAGAGCAACAGAGGACAGAACCACCAGCGGCCCTAGAACATGAGAGGGGCCACAAAGTTTTACAACAACAGCAACAACAGAAAGGGAAGGTAACTTTTAGGGTTTTTAACAACAGTAACTACACGGAATGTAGGTTAGTAACGAACAAGGATGGGGAATTTAAAATATGCAACTTGTCTAGTTTTGATATAGACCCTGACTTAACTGAACTGTTTGCTAAAGGGGTTACATTTGTGCCATCAGCTCATTCTAACTTATCAACAGCTTTAGTGGATTTAAAATTTTACACCCGCAAACTTAATTTGAATGTTATGTTTGGTAACAAGGCAGCAGAACAACATACTAACATACGGGTGTTGAGTACATATAATCCACCTATGCACCCTTTATTATTACTGTTTGAACACTTGTGTGAACTAGATATAAGAGCTTTAATAAACTGACATGTGAAAACCAATGATTGGAATGTATTGGAGAAGGAAAGGGAGGCACTGCATCTGTTTACATCTCTGCCCATTAGAAATTTAACACCAGACAAGGGAGGGGGACTTGTTTTGATGGACACTGAGGACTATAATAAAAGGATGAGAGCAGTGTTGGAAAGTGAAACATATGTTAAACTAAGTGTGAATTAATTACATGTGGCATATAATTGTATAAAAATGTTTTTAAACGATTTGTTTATTGATGGAATGATAGACGTTCAAACACTTAATTACCTTTCCTCACTTTCTCCAAAAATTCCCTCATTGTTTGGTATACCCAAGATACATAAGAATATGTATGACCCCCTTAGTTGATGCTAGAGCTTCCATCACCTACGCTATAGCAAAGTTGGCATATTTCACCTTAAAGAAATATGTTGATAAAGAAAAACAAATTTGTAGAGATTCATGGGAGTTTCTAGCTGCTATTAATGAATGTGAATTTTGTGAGGAAGTACGTTTTCTAACAATTGATGTTATTGATTTATATTTTTCTATACCTTGGACAATAGGAATAGAGTGGGTGCTAGATAGAATGAGATGGCATGGGGCCCCTAACTCTGAGGTGAGATTGATGGAGGACCTTTTAGACATAGTATTGACAAACAACTTTGTCTTATTTAACACAGAAATCTTCTTACAGAAAGTGGAGGTAGCGATGGGCTCACCATGCGGAGCAAGTTTTGCTAACTTGGTGATGGCCCATTGGGAACATCAGTTTATCTTTAGCTGTGAGGACATTGCTGCAAGTATTGGTCTGTATACCAGATTCCTGGATGACATTTTTTTAATATGTAAAGGGGATCAAACTGATACTGAACAATTGTTAAGCATACTTAATGACACAACTAGTTTTTAAAATTCACTAGTAACTTCCAAGAAGATAAGATCGCCTATTTAGACGTAGAGTTGGGAAAAGATAAAGTGGAGAAACAATATGTTGCAAAGATCTGCTGTAAGGAAACATATTCTAATTCCTTACTATATTTTACTAGCTCACACCCAATCCACCAGAAAAGATCTGTCGTAAAAGGTCAGTTAGTACAAGCAGCTAGAATGGTGTTTGAGGAGGATGCATTTATAACAGAATATGAATTTTTGAAAAACATGTTTCTACATAGAGGGTACCCTGAAACTTTAATTTTGGAACTTTTATACGAAGTTCAGTACAAAAGATGAATAGGGATTTATAAACCCATTTTAAGTACACACCATGTGGGTAATATGACAGGAACACTAGTAGAATCCTTCCATGACAATACCCTAGACCTCATGGGGATGGAGCATGAGGCCTTTATACCAAAAAAGAGATTATGTAGTGAGCTTTATTACCCCTTTTAGTATAGATGCATTTGGTATCAAGAGTATTTTGTTTAGGAACTGGAACCTCCTGCTTACCGACAAGGAATTTGAAGAAAAAGTAGGTGTTAAACCAACATTGATCTTTAAGAGGGGTAGGAACATGAAAGCCATACTGGAGGGGCATAGACATAAAGTACATAAAACCCCAGGAATGTTTAAATGTGATTTATGTAACTTTTGTAAATATATGGTCCCTGGGACTATCTTTTCAGTGAGAGACAGGACTTATAAGACTGATGGAAGGTTTAACTGCAATTCAAAATCTGTGGTGTACTTAGCCCAATGCCAAACTTGTCCAGCATTCTATGTCGGGAAAACCAACAGAAAGCTTAGAGAAAGGGTTTACGAGCGCATATACAACATTAATAAGGGGAAATTGAATAATGCCTTAGCCAGATATTGTGCTAGGTTCCCTGACCATACCTTTCATTTTAGAATAATTGAACAAGTTGCACCTAACATCAAAGGGGGCCCCTACCAGTTATTATTAGAAAAACATGAATTATTATGGCAGCTCCGTTTAGATTCAAGTAGACCACCAGGTTTAAATGAGGTGACATCAATAGCATGTATTTTAAAATTAAGATGTTTGTCTAGGTGAAGTTAGCCCTCTTTAGTTATAATCAGTAGTAATTGAAACTGAGATACAGTAGTTTTTATTCACACAATGATGTATGTACATATACATTTTTTTAAATTTACATATTTTTTTACATTTTAACTTATGTATTTTAGACATTATATAAGTTATTTGAATATTTATTGTTGAACAAAAGCTTTTACTATTTATCATATTTTATATGTAGGCTGTTTTATATGTATTAATTGTAAGGATGTGTTGTGCATGGGAGGAACAAGGTTGGTTCGGTGAGACTCATTAGCTGATTAATTATTTAATTAACTTAATTTTTAAAAAAGGGTGTTTGTGTCATTTACTATATTAAGCGTTGACTTTAATTGTGTTTTTTCTGATGAAGTCTGGCTATTGAGCCGGATGAAAAGCACTCCACGTATATTTTTTTGTATCTTTGATTTTATTTTTATGTATTAAAATTGTGGAGTTTAGTTCTCCATATCTCTCTGTGTTTTTTTTTGTAGTAGGCACTGATTCAGCTGTCCAATCAGTGTTCATTTTTGTATACAAATGAGCAATCAATGTATAATTAATATGTGACTATGAATTTGGTCCTTTATCCCCCCCCCCAATTATTTTTGTCTTTGTCCAGAATTCTTGATAAAAGACGCTGAGAGGCACAAAAGCAAATCACCCAAGTGTTGAGAATTTCACAGGTATCCAGGCTTTTGTCTCAGTTTATTGGCCTGTTCCTTGTAAAATGTGGTGTTTTCTTCTGGCTAATCTGTGTGGATTGCATTCATTAGATAATCATAAGGTATTTGAGTTTCATACTTGATATCATTCACTGTGTGCTAAAGCATGTCCTGCTAGTCCAGCAACATTGTAAGTTTAAAATAACAATATTTAAAATATGTTCCTGAATTTCATCCTTTATCCTCCTGCCATTGTTTTTGCTTTTGTCCACAATTCTTGAGCAAGGTTGTCCACAATTTTGCAGAATGTAGATTTTTGCATCTTTTTTTTTGGGGGGGGGGTTGTTCCTCGTAAAATGTGTGGTCCTTTTCTGTCAACTTATTGTGTATTGCAGTCAGTAAAGAATGATCAGCTGTCAGAGTTTCACACTTGATATCCTTCAGAAAATGTGGGTCGATGCAAAACCTGTTATTCTAGCAACTTTCTAAATTTAAAGGATCAGTACCTAACATGAGTCCCTGACTTTGGACCTTTATTCACCGTCCTCCCATTATTTTTAGCTTTGTCCATAATTTTTGAGCAAAGAAGTTGAAGTCCAGAATTTTGCAGATGTCCAGTGTTTTGTTTTACTGTTTTGATCTGTTCCTTGTAAAATGTGTGGCTTTCTGGCAAATCACTGGGGATTGTAGTCTTTAAATAATGACCGCTATTTGAGTTTCAGACTTGATACCATTCAAATTACAGTCAATGCAAGTCCTGTTATTCTGGCAACTTTTTACATTTAAAAGAGAAATATTTAAAATGTGCCCTTGATTTTGGTCCTTTATCTTCCTGCCATTGTTTTTGGTTGGGAAGTGATGTATTTTTGCCTGTTCAACTTATTTGATTTGTTGTAGAAAGTTACATAATAATGCAGTTTTTTGTAAGTATTACTGTTTGGAATAGATTCTAAGGATGTTCCTTTAGGAACGAAAGTACTTAATCTGGTAAACTATTTTTATGATTAGATTTTGGCATGGTTTGAGGGCAGCACAGTGGTGTAGCAGATAGTGTTGTTGACTCACAGCAAGAAATTCCTCGATTTAATTCTCAGCTGGGGTGCCTTATATGCGGACTCTGCATGTCCTCCCTGTACTTCTGTGAGTTTCTTCTGGGTGCTCTGGTTTCCTCCCACATTCCAAAGACATACAGAAAGTGGATTAGACATTCTAAATTGGCCATAAGTGTGTGTGTGTGTGTGTGTGTGTGTGTGTGTGTGTGTGTGTGTGTGTGTGTGTGTGTGTGTGTGTGTGTGTGTGTGTGTGATTGTGTGGTGTGGAAGAACTATCGCAGAAGGGCTAGCCACCCAGTGGTATAAACCTTAGCTCTAGATAATTGTCACTGTTGAAGTGACACCCTGACCCTATCAGCAAAATGGGAAAAAGGGGTTGTAGGTGGATGGATGGACTGATTTTGGTGTGGTTTGCTCTTTTATTATTTTTGGCTAACTGGCTTTGTCCAAAGTTGTTGAGAGGGGTATCTTTCAAGTGTTCAGAATTTCACAGATGTGCAGATTTTTGCTTCATCTTTTTTAGGGGTCTGTTTCTCATCAAATGAGTGCTGTTTGGCAAATCATTGTGTATTGCAGTCAGTAAATAATGACAAAATGTGTCAGTTTTAGACTGAAATACTTAAGAAAGTGTATACCAATACAAAACTAGTTAGTCAAGCAACTTAGTTATTTTATAAAGACATAGATGCCAACATTCCATGTCCAAAATGTGGGACACTACCTCTCATAATGTGGAGCAAATAAGTACTGTGGAGCAGTTAACTAACAGCTTACAAACACCTTCAACTAGGAAACTCAAATGATGGTTAAAATGTGCTACCTTACACTTATAAAAATTATTTTGCTGATTTAATAAGGATATCAGTTAAAAAAGAGAAAAAAAAACAGAGAGGAACTGCATTCATGAACAAAAACACTTTTTTCTGGTTTGCAGCATTCAGCCAGGTAGGTAACTTACTTTTATACATACTTATAATTCATATCTGCAATGCAGCTAACAGATTTGTTTCTGTGCTGTCATAATCCTTTTAAAATTAAACAGTGTCTTAAAACGCATTTTAGAAATGCTGCATTTAAGCAGTCTGTTATGAGTTTATTACAGGTTACTGTACAGCATCTGAAACGAAGCCTGTAGTGCTAAAAGCATCAGCAATGTACAAGTTTTCCATGTTATTGATTTTGTGGAGGATGTTGTTGTTGCTGAGCCAGAGTACTTATCAGATTGTAGAGATGATATTATGTTGGAATTTGGGTCATGTAGTTGCCATGTAATGTTACTGTCATCATAAGTGTTCCTTACAGCCAGGCTCAAAATGCAATAACTATCATTCAAGAGGAGGCCATATCAAATGAAAAAAAGTGGCACTGCCGTCAAGGACTTATGACAAACTATTGGACGTTTGTCATAAGTAGTACACAGATGCTGTAGCCTGAATGAAGTTCTTGTATGTCAAATTATGTAATGCATTTTAAAGGTATATAGTGTTCAAATTATTAAATAGATTGTTGTAATGAAATAACCCTAACATTACTGCTGTTTTCACTGCAAATAAGGTCTATGAGATGCCATCAGACAACATTCAAGCTGGTCTCTTACTGATTAAGCATTCCTTGATGTCAAAAACATTAATGGGGAGGATGAATATGGAGTTCACTGAGCTTGTTTAGTATTTTTGCAGCGCTGATGCATCCAGAATTTCCAGGGTCAGTGGCGGGATCACCATTATGAAGCTGTATCACAACAGCTATGTGCCACAGCTGCAGGACAAAGCCCATTAATAACATCAGGTTAAAAAGACTGAGTAGTGGGTCTGCCAGTGCATATGTAGTGCTGTTTATTAGGCTGCCAAGAATTCTCTCAGACCCCATGGTTGATGTATTTTTTGTTTTGAAGAGAACATTTAGAACATTATTTTCTACATTTTAGTGGTTGGAGACCCTGTGGAAGATATAGGCCCTTGAATACTTGTATCTGGGTGAACTTAGCACTAGATCTGTTTGGCAGTATTTTGTTAATATCTGCTGCATCTTAGTAGGTAGTACTATTTTTGAATAAGATATGCACAGTGTTGAGTATTATTCCTTATTCTCCTGACATAAATAAAGAAGTATTTGCAGTTATCATTAGCTTCCACTGTCTGACTGACTTTGTAGGATGCTGATATTTTTCTTAGCTAAATATCTGATACAGTCCTTGATTTGAGAACATTTTTGTTGTACTATATACATTTAGAAGTCTCTTCCTTTTATTGTATAGTTTATTGATGCTTTTAAATGTTCCCTTTTGTTTAAGTTTAGTTGTGATTCCACACTAAGGCTTTTTTCCTGCAAAAACAGCTGAGCAAACTGCTTGTGTTGGTTGTAGTAAGAATTGCAGGATGTGATAGAAATGATTGTTACTTCCTTTGCAGTCACAGACAATACTTAGGGTATATAATTCACTGACTATCTGCCTGGCTGTCTCAAGGAGATTATCACTCTGTGGTCAGGACTGCATCCACTGAGGTTGAACAGTTTTAACCACTGACTACTCTCAGAAAGTTAGCAGCAGCAACAGAAGTCTTACATTAGTAAAATACTTGTATTTATGCAGTGTAATTTATTTAAGTTGGGTATACATTTTATGAAATGTATCATAATAAAAATAGATGTGACGATAGGATAGAACCACGCATAAGCTACACTGCAAGATGTTTTGCTTAAATCACCACTGTATTTTTCAGCCATCCCATCATGAATACACCTTGAAGATCTCAAGATTTTGAAAGGAAGTACCTCAGTGGAATTAAGAAATGAAAACTGGGCCAAGCAAGAAAGGCTGTAACAGAAAAGCAAAAAGGTGATCTACATAAAAACTTCAGAAAACATACCTTGGAGACATCTGCAGATGCAGACCCAGAAAATGCACATGTTTCACAGGATCATTAGACGTTACTAGGATACTGACCCTGAGCTCCTTACAAGCCTAGCCAAGAATTGGCCCATGTTCCAACAAGTCAGCACCTGATGCCCCTGTCCAGCAGGGGCACAGGTGGAATCCCAGGGGTGTATTTTCTGTTCCCTATCCAGTTATCCATTTTGCACTTAAAAAGGGATAATGAGGTACTCTGCTTGAAGTGGTGAAGGAGTCTATTCCACTGAAGGAGACTCTCTGGGACACAAGTCTGTCCCAACAAGTCCTACTGATGTCACAGACCAGGTTGAGATTGCACGTGTGGGTTCGTTGAGTGGAGCTTGACTTGTGGATATGCAGCAGTCCCATCAAGGTGGGGTGTGAGATTGCTTTGTATGCCAGACAGAGGTCACCTCTGAGGAGTGTGTATGAGACTGAGTAGAGAGAAAGGGCTTTTAGCCTATCTGTATAGGGAAGATGTTTGAGGCCCTGGATTCTCCTGCAGAGGAACCTCTGTCGTCTCTCCAGCTACTGCATGTGCTTTGTGAAGTATATGCCAAAAGGGGCATTGTACTCAGTAATGGGTCTTATAAGGGAAGAAATTCAGGGATGTTATGACCTCCTTGTCCCTGGGTGAGATACCTTTCTTAATAAGGTGGGCCATGTAGAAAGCTTTCCATACAACGGAGGCAATATGGTGTTCAAAAGTCAGTCTGCTATCAACCTTGGTGCCCAAGTCCCTCACGACTGATTGCGTACTTAGGACCCTGTTATTGATGTCATAATTTCTGGGGATGTCACTCTCCCCAAAGGGGATGATGAAGCATTTTTTAGCATTTGGTTTGAGGCCATGTTTCTGGTACCAGTCAGTTGTTTGGGTGAGACCCTCTTGCAGGATATCCACATCACTAGGGAAATTGATGACATGCCCCAGCTTGCAGTCATCTGCAAACTTGATAAGCCATAGCCCACTGGTTTTGGCCTGCACCACAGAAAATTATATCACAAACAACAGAGGCCCCAAAACCAATCCCTGGGTTACACCGCTCATTACGGGTCTACTGCTTGAGGTGGCTTCCCCAATTTTGACTAGGTGGGTTTTATCAGTGAGCCAGTTTGCTACCCATCTGGTAATATATGGATTGATGCCTAGTTGAGAGAGTTTATCTGTCATACCCAGTGTGCACCATCTTCACCTCGTCCATGGCTTTGGAGACTGTCTCAAAGAAGTTGACTAAATTTAACAGGCATGACCTCCTCTTGATGAAACCAAATGGTGTGGGATTGAGTGTTTGGAGGTTGCGAATGTCCTTGTTAATGAGGTCCATAATAATCCATTCCATTGCCTTGCAGACCAGGCTAGTTAGGCTGATGGGTCTATAATTACCTGGATAGGTGGATGGACCACCTTTGTGCAGAGGGATGACAGTGGCTGTCCTCCACTCTGCTGGGACGAAGCCAGTACTCAGGTTTTGATTGAATAAGGTGCCTAATGGTGCCGCAAGGTCCTGCCTGAGTTCATGTAAGATGCAGCCTGGGATGTTATTGGGTCCCATGGAGGCTGTAATTTTTGTCTTTGAGAGGGCAGTGATGACTTGCTCTCTAGAGATAAGGGGGGAGGTGCTGGAGATTTCCTGATTTACTGATTGGGGGAACAGACGGTTGAAGTTTTGCTGAACCTGTCTGCTAGCAGGTTGGCTATATCTATGGTATTTGTGTACATGGCATCCTTGACCACCAGTTCTGAGCAGATCTAAGTGCTTCCTTTGAGATTGTGGACATAAGTGAAGAAGGTCTTATGACTGTCTTTAGTAGATGTGGCCAGTTTGGACTCAAAGCTTGCTTTGGAGGCTTTCACTAGTGCTCCTCTTTGGTTGCTCAGGCTAAGGAGAAATTGCTTCCAATTAGGGACCTGCTCCTTCTTTGTCCTGGACAGCATTTTTTTTCTTTTTATTATAGAGTTTATTTATTGCAGATGTCCACCAGACAGGTTTAGTCTTCCTTGAGGAAGATGATTTTGTCCTGTCGGGTATTCCTGATTCCATGCAGCTCTATAAATGCTCATATAGAACTTTGGTGTAGGTTTGGACATTTGTGCCAGTTCTTACAGAGGGGAAGGGGGCTGTAAAACTGTTTATACCTTCCTTCAGGAGGTTGTAATAAGCTTTTGAGAAATTTTTATGTTTGACTGTATCAAGGGGTGGGATCGGGGGAGATGGTGACTTCAAAAGTGATCGCTTTGTGGTCGGATCTTAACAGGAAGGATGACACTGTAGGGATGTTGTAGTGGTTACTAATGTTGGTTAATACCAAGTCCAAGATATTATGACCTCTTGTGGGGGTGTTGATCAGCTGGTCCAAGACATTTGCATTGACAAAATCAAGGAACCTCTGGGCATTTGTGTTTTGGCATGAATAGTTCTTCCAAATTATTGTTGGATAGCTAAAATCACCCAGGAGCAGGATAAAAGTTTGAATCTTGATAGATTTGAAGAGGTCCTGATAGGTGGAGTGGGCATCTTGAGTCAAAGATATGGGCCTGTAGCTAGCTATGACTTGAATTGGGGTCTTGTCAATCGTTAACTGTGCTTGGAGTGACTCTTGTGCATCATACTGTTTGAACAGCCTGGAGGTGTGTATGTCTTTAATATATATTGAAACTTCACCTCCTTTTCTTTGCTGCCCATGGTTTGGGGTCTGAATACATTGTAGGATGAGTAACCTGGCATGGCTGGGGTACTCATGGTTTTGAACCAGATTTCTGTGACTGCACAAATGTCAGCATCTTCCAGGGTTAAGAATGCTTGCAATTAGTGCATTTTCATGTTTAGACTTCTAGCGTTTAGCAGCATGACCTTTAATTTGCATTTTGATGAACTTTTCATGTTGATAGTTTTAACCTCATGGCATTGCCTAAAAAAGGCACTATGGGGGAGGCAAGAGCCTTTGCTAGGAGCCTGAAGCCCAAGGGAGACAGATGAAGGCCATCTCTGATAAAGCATCGTGGTCTGTCAGTCATGTCTTCCTAGGCTGTCAGGTACTGGATCCCATTAGAATGACACCAGAAACTAAGCCAATTGTTAAAGTCAATCATTTTCTGTTTGTATTGCAGCATCATTCTGGGTGATGGTAGAATGCAGCTTAAGGCCTGGAACACATATTCAGTGAGCTTGATCATGTCTCTCTTCATATACTCCAGGGAGGTACGTCTCAAGTCATTCATGCCAAAATGGACTATGACAGAATTATAATATTACCTGTTATTGAGAGACTTGCGTGCGTGTGATATGGTGGATTCTGGCACCTGACAAACAACTAACCATGACTTTCTCCTTATCCAGCCTGGTGAGGGTCACATCTATGTGTCTCAAATGGAGTCTCCTATGACTAATATGTTAGGTTTATGGTTAGGCCTTAGTAGCTGTGAGACACAGGTGTATGGACTATATGTAGTGTGTTTTGTGGTGGGCTGTGGAGTTTGCATGTGTTTTTGCCTTGGAAGTCTCTTTTGTTTGAGTATGTTTTTGCTGAGGACCTCCACATATGTGGGTATCTGTTATGTAGTTGTGGGTGGTGTTTGAGGTGTAGTGATTGTGCTGACAACCTTCTCAGTGCCAGATATACTAGCTTGTGAGGGAGAGAGGATAGACCCTAGGTTCTTAATGTAATTGCATCTCTCACAAATTGTGTTCCTAGGTGATAGTAGTAGAGGGTTGTCCATGTACATGAGGCAGTTGCTACACTGTCTCAGGATGCCCATATCAGCCACACTGGCAGAAGAAACCATAGGAAATTGTCCATCCATATTTGTCAGAATCTGAGGGAGAGAGGTAAGGGGGTAAATGGTAGAAGGTCTAAGATAAGTACTACTAGGTGATCACACAAGTGCTACTAAGGGAAAATATAAAGCTGGAATATTTCACAGTGGATTAAAAATAGTGCAGCTGTGGTAACCAGCTCAAATGCGGGGTTTAAATACCACATAAAATAGAAGATTATAGTAACACAGAAATCTAGCCAATCCTGCTAGCTCCTGCTCTCTTTACCAATCAGCTTGTGCCAGACAAGGTTCAGGCAGCCCTGCTACTCTCACTAGCAGAGAAGATAGGCTCTTATCAACACAAGATACCTGCCAGAAACAGTAATGAAATGCAGTAAAATGCAGTTAAACAGTAATGAGCTGCAGTAAATAGCAATAGAATACACTTAAACAGTAATGAAATGCAGTTCATAGGTTCATAGGTGTGTACTAGGCTAGTGGGCCTGGAGCCTTTACAAGCCTAGCCCATAGGATTTCCCTAGCATCATGTCACCAGACATTAGTCCCCAGTGCCTCTATCGATTGGAGCCAGTGAAGTGATCCCCAGGGTGAATTTTCTATTACCCATTCACTCGTCAAGGTTTCTCTTGAAGAGGGCCATTGAGGTGCTTTGCTTGACATGTATGGGAAGTCTATTCCAGAGCATGGGCAGTCACTGGGTTAAAAACCTGTCCCTCCAGCATGTTCTGTTGATTGTGATAATGAGGTTGAGATCTCTGGAGCATGTGGTGTGGAGGGATTGAGATTTCATTAGATGTAGCATATCTAACAGTGCTGGGTCAGACATGGCTTTGTAAGTCGAGCAGAGAGCGCTTCTAAGTAGGTGATATGAGACAGAGAACAGCTGGAGTTTTTTGAGTCTGTCAGTGTAGGACATGTGTTTAAGGTCTAGAATCCTCTTTGTGAGGTACTTTTGTGGCCTCTCCAGTTCTCCATTCAATATTCTTTTTTCATTTACTTGCTTTCTCTTAAAATGTGTTATTTATTTTTTTATTTTGATATTTGTTAACTAGGTTGGTCCGACTGGGCTGTAGAGCCCTTTTCAGCCGAGACCCGAGGAGAAAAGCTCCACAGAAAGAACAGCTACATAACAAACAAGAGTACAAGGTACTGACTTACAGATACATACACACATAAAGAACAGAACAATCTCTCTTATATAAGAACATATAGGACACAATAGCAATACATGTGGTTTCAGCATCCATAAATACACACAATTCAATAGAAACAGTTGTGTTCAATGCTACTAAATTAATCTAAGGTCCTTAACACAGTCAGTCCCCCATGCAAGAATAAGAAAAAGCACAATTTTTTTCTTTTGTCATGCTCTTTTAACAAAGCTTTTTTTTTTTTTTTTTTTACATTTTTTTTTCTCAAAACTGAAGAAAGAGAAAAGAAAGCAGAAAGAAAAGAATAAAAAGAACAGTACCTGTTTACAATCCCCATTACATTTAAAAATAACTGAGAAAAGTTTACTTTACAGCATGCAAAGAAAACCATATACCACAAAAATAGTACTATTAAGAAAAAAATGTTCTTTACTTACAGTTAACCTTCTTTCCTCCCCAAAGCATTTGTCCTAACATTAATGACATGAACAACTCCTGTTTTTACAGATTTTCTTGTCCTGTCATATTTCACAAATATAATTATTACACTGTAATACCACATTAAGTTACTGGTTTTATTACTGTTCATCTCCATTTCACAAATCCTGTCTCTGCTACATTTCCAATATACTCAGTTCTTCTAGTCAGCTCTCGTGCTCCCTTCCTCCTCTCTAACATTTTCCTTTGAAACACTGGAAAAAGTTTCACAAGCACAGTCTCTCTGTGGTCCTTATTACCAGAACAAGAAGAAGCAAACATCTCCTTCTGTTTCACAGCTTACTTTTTGTTGGACAAACTTATCTGGGTACAGCAGTTTGAATTTCACACCTGCATCTTGACATTCCCTGAATAATGGGATAAATGTACTCCTCTTCTGCCTGCTGTACAATGAGTAATCATTCTCCACAAATGTATTGTTGTCTAAAATCTTAACATAACTTTATATGTCCTTCTCTTCTATATGCTGCTGTATCCACAACACAAGGGAGTCTGCCTTGTCTCAAACCCACACACATCCGGCCACCCCACAAAACACAGATGGCACTGCAAGGGTGAGCGATGTCCCACGCCTCTCTCTGTGGATGTCGGCCACAAACCGTCAGGCACAAAATGGGCAGAAGGGAAATTTCTATTGTGGGCTTATAGTGAACCTTGATGTTTTCACTATGTTGCAGTTTCGTCTTTGATATGAACTGCTTGATCTGGCTGCATTGAGTTTCGAGTGAACTGCTTGAAATATTGAAATGTCACAACCTATTTTGCAATATAACAGTGACTATAACAGTGTTACTGTCCATGTACGTACATAATCTCACAATATTTGGTATAAACAATTACCATTAAACAAGTTACTTTTTAAAAGTACAGTGTTCTGAGAAGCTGTCCTTTGACTAAAAACCCTTTCTGGTGCAGCTTGAGCTTCTCAGAGCACCAAGATACCACGCAGCCACTCAGGCTTCCTCTTCTAACTGAGCGGCTGCGATACACAAGGTATATCCAAGCACTAGTTTTATTTAGTATAAAGAGAGGAGAGAAAAGAAATATTATTGAAATAAAAATAAAGTAGAGAGTTGAATAACAAATGCTTACTGGAGAGTAGCACACGTGGTAATCTGCGTTGATGTTCTGTGGCATTTGATCCACATCGTGATTCTCTGTCTTGTTGGAGATGGGTATTAGAGGAGCAGAGCTTGTGGAGATTTGCTTGCATCAGCCTTTTTATTATTGTTTTGCTATAGAGAGTTGGAGATTGCAAGCAAAATGTATGAGACATTGAGGAGACCTGTGTTAGCGCATTTGTACATATTCAAACACTTCCTCACTCTTTTAGAGAGACAGGCAATTTTTTTTAGCTCCTCTTGAACACTGTCTTGATACGACTTTTTGCTGCATCACAACTCTAATGCAAATACTATACCTACAATCGCCATGTTAAAACATTGTAATAAGAATAAACAATTACAGCGTTACTTGTTTTGCATTAACTTCATAGTGTTACCCAACATCTGTTGTTTTTGATAGGTAAACATAAGCATTTCCTTTTACATTTTTTGATACCACTACCTTTCCACTTTGTCTCACAGCTACATCTAGATGAGATTAAAACTCAAAATTCATCAAGTAAATAATCTTTTTCAGACAATTTGATTTTTAGAAGACAAAAGGGGAACCAGCAATTTATTTAGTATGAATGTTAGCATTCCAGAATGCTTCTCGTAGGGGTTTATACTTGAAAAGAACTTGCTTAGATTAAGACAGAAAATTAAAAGAAGAAATGGCAGTCAAATATATGTTCAGGTCTGTAATTCCAAAAGGCAGCATTTGTTTTGACAAAATACTAAGGCCATTAAGACCTGGGGCACTTAAGTTCAGTCAGTAAATGGTTAAACAGACATTTATTATTAAGGATGGGAGGAATAAATGAGAGATACCCACAGTTAACTTGGTGAGTTTTTAAAGCTTATTATTAAAAATTGGATTTGGTAGCAGCTTCACATCAATTAAATTCCCTATCGATAAGATAGTTTCTAGATAAACTAAATCTGCCTAAGTTTGGTAATTAAAGGTAGAAAATGTTATGGCATCAATTACAGCAGACAAATATAAGCTAATAAACGAGTACTCAGTTGATCAACAAGTAAAATGATCAGATGGACACTCTGGAACTTTGGAAATAGGGAGGGGGATGATTAATTAGTTGGAACAGGATACTTGCTGATGAAGAGACTATTTTATTATTATGAAAGGATTTAGTCAGCACAGTGATACTCAAAGAGGACACAGAAAATATTGATGGTATTATTTGCCAAAAGAGGAGCTAACTGATCTCATATGTTATTCATACAGAACAGTGTGGGGTTATGGGGGGAAGTAGACATAAGATAACATAATTAGAATGTTAATGATATAGGGAGTACCTAACAAAAGAATACACCAATACTGATTTTAATCCTAGATGTTAAGAAAGCATTTTGTAGAGTCGAGTGACCTTTTTTAACTGATGTGTGGTGTAAAAAAGGAAGGGGAAAAGAGAAAAAAAAGGGGGGAAAAAGAGGGGAAAGGAAGGAAGAAAAAAAAAGGAGCATGTTTTATAGGGGGATAAGTAACAGTGCACCCTATGTAGTAATCAACCCCCACACAAGTTAGGCAGCTTTGAAATACACTGAATGGTAACACGTTTTTATTGAAGTATGCGTGATTTAACTCAGTGAAATAACGGATGTAGAAAACATGAGCAAAGGAGCTCAACATGTAAACCATAGGGATTTAGACTAATAAATATTTTAAGAACAAATTCCTGCATTCAATGTGTAATTTAAATAAACCCTCATTTCCCATATTCTAATGATGTTAATTCTAAAGGTTAAATAAGTTATATAGATTTAAAGTAGTAGATTAATACCTATGAGGCAAACATAGGAGATATGATTACATTTCTTAATTTCTCAGAATATAGAATTTGGATAAGGCTTACTCTGATGGAGAAACAAATGGTGATGGATTTTGAACAATACTCATTCAGACAGAGGAATTTACCAAATTAAAATGTGATGCTTAGACATGAACATTTTGGAAAAGTTTCGGGTTCTAATGTTTGGGAACTACTGGTTTCTCTTCTGTCAGTTATCTACTAAAAATAAAGGCTCTGGAAAGAGCAATCTAATTTGTAATTGAGGACTAGATTGTGTCCATAGAAATGCATTGAAAGTTTATTTAGAGTGTAATTTCTTACCTAACCTTCTTTTCATAAGAAATAATTGATTCACATGTATCTTATATACAGCTGTTATTCTAGATAAGCCAGTATTTTATTAATTTGCTTTTTCTTTGATAAAAGGCATAAGTTGAGTTAATTATAACTCATTTGTAAGTTAAAATCTATTTTATTACATAAATTCAATTGATCTCCAATAATTAGTTATGGAGCTCAAAAGGTACTTTTATTGATACGGTATGACAGACAATCTGATTACTTTTTATCTGTTGGATTGGGAATGTATATCATTCCATGTACAGTAAGGGAATTTTTGAATTGTTGGATTATTTTTTCGTGTTTAATTGTTTTTTTTACAACTGTTTTTTTTTATTTTTTGCAGGTCTGAACTAAAATTCATAACATATTCTTAGTAACAGGAATCACTCTGATAATAAAAAATAGAAGGGATAAGAAACTCAAACAAGTAAAATATCAAAGAAGAAATATAGGTTTGACTAGATTACAAGTATAATTTAAAATATGACAACCAAGGAAAAACTTATGGATCTAACATTACTTTCTCTAAATGTCAATGGTTTGAACAATCCTAAGAAGACATCAAATCTATTAAGATACCTAAAATTAAGTAAAGCTCAGGTGGTATTCTTACAAGAATCACATTTTAAAACCAATGATGGACACATTTGGAATCCACATGAATATTTAACATTAGATCATTCTTCATATAAAACAAGAAAAAGAGGAGTAATAATTTTATGGAAAAAGAAAGTTATCAACCCCCCGATCATTTACAAATATGAAGATAAAGATGGTCTTCTAGCACTTGTTATCCTAAAGTTTAATAATAGGATTTGGACTCTAGTAAACCTATATTGGTTTCCTGGCATAGGCACAGAAACTGTTAAAAACAACTAGATTTAATTTATAGAACATATAAAGGTAGTTTAACTATAGGAGGTGATTTTAATTGCATTTTAGATAATTCAGAGACTACCAACAAAAGAAACTTGTGCCTTAAGCCTATAGCAAAACTGCTTACAAACTGGATTGAAAGTCACAACCTAAGCGATACATTCAAATTTAAAGAAGACAATTCATTACTATTTTCTCATCAAGATCTTAGATTTAATACCCACACAAGAATAGATAAAATATATGTATCGCATGAGCTAAATACAAAAATAACCACATTTCTAATAAAACCCTGCCCCTTATCAGATCATAATTCTCTTATTCTTAATATTCAAATAGACTTTAAAAGATTACATTTTGTAACTAGAATACCAGCTTATATTAAACAATTAAAAGAATTCAAACCCTGGTTAATTATGGAACTCCAATATTATCTGGAAACTAACTATTCTGAAGAGATAAATATAGTAATGATACAGGATACCTTGAAAGCATATATATATATATATATATATATATATATATATATATATATATATATATATGGGAAAATTCTTGTATGGTTTAAAAACAAAATAAAAGAATGGGAGTCTGAATTAAACAACATACAAAAACAACTTATAAAAACGAACAATTCTTCATCACATATCTCTACTAATAAAAAATAGATGAATTAAATAAAAAATATAATGAAATTCTAACTCATAAAACAAACATAGCATTAGAAAAACTGAAACTAAACTCTTGTGCTACATCACCAAGACATATGCATAATTTAGCAGCTAGAATTAAAAGACAATCCAGACAAAATAAAATTACTAATATTATTCATGAAGGAAGAGAAAATAAATTAGTCTCAGATAAGTGAAATTCTTGAAGCCTTCAAACATCATTATGAGGAACATTTTGGGAGTAATAAATCTCAAACAACTAATCCAAATATAGACCTTAACTTTAACAACGTTAATAAAATTCAAGAAAATAGATATACAAAACAAATTGCACATAAAGAAATCACAGATGTTATCAAGGAAAGTAAATGCAACAAAGCACCAGGATTAGATGGTATCATAATTGAACTATATAAAATTTTTCCAACATCCATAATCTCAGTGATTCACAAAACTTTATTAGAGATTCAATCACAAAATATTATACCACCCTCATGGAAGTATTCACTAATTATGCCAATTATGAAAGAAAATAAAGATCCCACACAATGCAAATCTTACAGACCAATATCTCTACTCAACAATGATTATAACATTTTTATGTCCATCTTAGTTAATAGAATTAAAAAAAATCTCTGACCTACACCATAAATGAGGACCAAACAGATTTTTATTTACAATAGATGCACATATGGTAAAATTCAAAGAGTATTAACTCTTATAGACATACTAAATAGAGAAAAAAAGGAAGCCCTAATAATAACATTGGACATAGAAAAAACTTTTGATTCACTAATTTGGGAATATTTATTTAAATATAAGTACTTTATGATTTTCCTCATCCCTTTATTTCATTAATGAAAAACATATATAAAAATAATTTAGCATATGTTAAATTAGAACCATTTACTTCTGAACCTATAGCTCTAGCAAAAGGATCAAAACAGGGCTGTCCCATGTCACCTATCCTATTTGCACTAGCAACTGAATTATTTGCCTCTTCAGTACGTTCCAATAGGAAAATAAAAGGTATTGATTTATATGGCCACTATGACTCCAATATTATTTGCAGATGACACTCTTCTCACACTATGCAACTCAAAAGAATCTATAAAAGAATTAGATGAACTAATAGAAAATTGTTTTCTTATGTCTGGACTTTACTTCAATAAACCAAAGTAAAAATTTTAATACTGAGCAGGAATAGTGATTGTCTAATAGAAGGTAATCAAATAATAGGCAAGCAAGTTTCAACCCTAATGTAAAAATACAGAAGAAACACTTGTTACAAATTAAACATCTTAAACAATATAAAATAACATATAGCTGATTGGAATAAAACATATTTAATTTTTGAAGATAGATTACAAATAATAAAAACAATTTTACTACCAAAAAGTTTATATATAGCTCAAGTCATTCCTAAGATTCCAGAAAAAAACATATTCTAAAAGAAAAAAATACACTTTTATTAAAATTTTTTTGGTACCCTAATAAAAATAGAGTAGCTCTCATTCATCATGTCAGACCATGGGATAGAGGGGAATTAACTTTCCAGACTTAGAGACTTGTATAAAAGCTTCTATATTTAGAATAATCATAAATTGGATAGACCCAAATTATTCCTCTAACTGGAAAACTTTACACACCATTATTTATTTAAATGAAAATCCTATAATAAAACACTATAAGTTAGATAATCAAATCAATAAACCACGGCACATCTTATGTATAGGAATTCAATATAATTTAACGAAGCCTACTAAACTAAATTTTACAAATTACAATTTTAATACATTCAGAAAATTTGTTATTTTCAACTCAGATATAAAAACATGCATGGATTTAATAATCCCTTTCATAATAAGATGCACAAAGATATTTTAATACACGGGAACAAAACAACTTTACTTGTTGGCAACAATGTATTATTAATCAAAAAATAGCAGATAGCCAACACATAACTACTATTTATGAAATCTCATCTGCAGATTGGCTAATTCTTCAAAGTGTTTTGACATATACACACGATCTATGCAGAATAATAAACAATTCTCCTTTTAAAATTAGACCTAAATTTATAAAATTTCTAGGTGATATTATACATAACAAAAAATAATTGGAAAAATATAACTTCTATATTATATAAATTATTATTTAACTATAAAATTGAAGTTAAACCAAAATTTTGGGACTTTATCATCAAAGGTCATTCATTAAATTTATCCATGGAAAATAAAACAAATTTATTATATTCTGTCAAATTAACATCTAACATACAATATTGGAGAATATTCATGTGGAGATTTCTGCATAGAGCATTCTATACTCCCAATAAATTAGCCAAATTTGGCTCTTCCAATAAGGTTATCTGTTGGAGATGCCTTTTCGTATGCAATGCAGATTGGGTACACATATTTCATTATTGCATTAAACTTAAAAAGTACTGTGAAGATGTTAGTGATTTTTTACAGACACGTTTACATTAACTAAATCTTTAATTTTTCTGAATATTAATGAAAGATTTGAATTGAACAAAAAAGTTAGAATAGTTGTATACACTTACCATAAGTGTAGATGTTTGAGTGAATTCACTGTTGCAGTCATCACACCTGGGCCATCTGCCTGGAGGCAGCCCCCAGTCGGCCCGAACACCAGAGACCCAGCACCTCCGTGTCGGCCGCCGCTCCAGGACTGACATCAGGCTGCCAGGAGCACAAAAACAGGCAGCCGACGCCATTACAAAATTGCTTTAAAACAGTGCAAATGTGATAAATTAGCTATTAGGCACAGGTAAAATTGATAGGCAAGTGCAAATGCAATAAAATAAATGAAAATAAATTAAAAAAACACTTAGCTAGGTCTTGGAGCCTCAGGAATTTTGTAAAATATCCCAGAGATGATGCACCTCAGCAGAGCCTGGTTCAAACAAACCCAAACCAGCTCAAATGTAGTGTTTAAATATCACAAAAAAAAAAATAGAAGATTCTAGTAACACAGAAATCTTGCCAATCCTGGTAGCACCTGCTTTCAATCAGCTTGTGCCAGTCAAGGTCCAGGCAGCCCTGCTACTCTCACCAGCAGAGAAGATAGGCCACTACCAACACAAGATGGCTACCAGGAACACAGAAGGCAAACACAAGATGGCTGCCAGAAACACAGAAAGCAAAAACAAGCAGCTCTGGATGCAGCAAGCCTGTATCCAGACTATGCGACTCAATTTAAGGGTTAAGAACACAGTAAAACTCACAGAAAAGCACAGATTAACCACTTATAGACAAAAACAGAACTCACAGTATGATAAAATACAGTTAAACAGTAATGAAATACAGTAAACTGTACTCAAACAGTAATGAATTGCAGTAAATAGCAATGAAATACAGTTAAACAGTAATGAAATGCAGTTAATCAGTAAATTGCTTTAAAACAGTGTAAATGTGATAAATTAGCTATAAGGCACAGATAAAAATGACCGACAAGTACAACTGCAATAGAATAAGTGAAAATAAATGAAAAAGCACTTAGATTGGTCTTGGAGCCTCAGAAATTTTGTAAAATGTCCCAGAGATGATGTACCTCAGCAGAGCCTGGTTTGAGAAGAAACATATGGAGCTGACCAAAAGTGACCAACAAGCACAAGCTGATGACATACAAAGACCTCAGTATGATGCCACTTCCAGTCATGCTTGAGAGATTATGGAATGCATCAACGGCAAGGATCCAGAAGATAATTTAGAAGCAGAACAGTCTGACCCTCAGGAAAGTGAAGGTTTGAATATTTTGGTTACAGAGGGAGGTCTAAGCAGTGCCTGTCTTGAAGGTTAGCTTAACATAACAGATGACCCAGTCACATGGCCTTTAAGAATTGATCAACATATGAGAGACTACATTGTAAAAAATGGTCCACCTGACATACATTTGACTGAATTTCCTCAGAATAAGAATGGACCACACTTTTCAAAAGCTCACTGCAAAAGAAAACTGACAAATGGAGAAATCATTTCTTCCCTTGGTTGATATACTCCATATCAGTGAATAAGATTTAATTTTATTGCTGTCTGCTTGGAAATTATATAAAAAGCACCATGACTAGTACTGGATTCAACCACTGACCCAATGTACGCTGGATATAAAAAGTTTACACACCCCTGTTAAATGCCAGGTTTTTGTGATATAAAAAAATGAGACCACAATAAATAATTTCAAAACTTTTCCCATCTTTAATGTGACCTATAACCTGTACAATTCAATTGAAAAACAAACAAATCTGTTAGGGGAAAATATTAAAAATGTACAATACGCTGGTTGCATAAGTGTGCACACTCTTAAACCAATACTTTGTTGTGTGTGCACACCCTTAAACTAATACTTTGTTGAAGCACCTTTTGAGTTAATTACAGAATTCAGTCTTCTTGGGTAGGAGTCTATCAGCATGGCACATCTTGACTTGACAATATTTGCCCACTCTTCCACGCAAAAGTGCTCCAAATCTGTCAGATTGCGAGGGCATCTCTTGTGCACAGCCCTTTTCAGGTCACACCACATATTTTCTATTGGACTTAGGTCTGGGCTCTGGCTGGGCCATTCCAAAACATTAATTTTCTTCTCATTATATTGTCATTTTATTTCAATTTTTTATTGCTATACATATTTTAATAATACCATTCATGGTGGTATTGTGAAAATGAGCTTTTACAAATTTCAGCTATTCAAGTCTTACTTAATGTCACCCATGTTTGAAGATAGGACTCAAACCTCATTTTGCGATACAGGCTTTACAGAAGATTGTGATGAAGCAAAAAAATTTAAACTTCAAAATTTCAAAATAGTTTGTAGAATATAAAGCAAGAAAAATAGAAGCAGAAGTAATGTAACAAATTTGTCATACTTTGGAAACTGAAAATCCTGGAAATAGAAGTCCTTGCTCTGAGTGAGAGACCTGCTGGATTTCCATTTACATATTGCTCTTCAGATATTTTTCAGAATTCCACTCAATGTGGCAACCAAGCTTTCTGAGTTAAAATTGCTAACTCTTTCTTAAGGTCAAATATGCCTGACAATTAAACTCAAATCCTGTTTTCACACAGGCTTTACAAGAATAGTGTGATAAAACTAGAAAATTAAACTTTAACAGTATTTTGAAAGAGTTTGTACAGCAGAAACCAAGAATGATATACTTTGGAATTAGCACTGTAACCAAGTCTTCATATTTTGGAAACCCTTAGACAATTCTGGAAATGTAATGCTCTGCTTTGAGTGACACAGTGACTGCATTTCTTAAATTTACAATTCCTCTTGCATATTTTTATAGTGCTACCTGCTGTGGCATTCAAAGAACGAGCTTTTCAAATTAAAATTGCTCATATCTTATCTGAGATCAGTCATGTTTCAAGATAGATTCGGCCATGTAATACTCAATATGAGGAAGCAAAAAACTAAACTTCAGAATGTTAAAAAACTTAAGAGAGAAAAAATGCTAGAAAAATCTTAATATTATTCATAAAAATGTGATGAAGCAAAAAAGCTTTCTGTCAACATCTGTAAATATGCTGCAGAGCACAACGAATATGAATTTTCGATTACAGTTTTAAAGCCTTTTCATAACAAAAAACAAAAACGTTCTATGAGTAAGTAGTGTTGAATTTTAGCCCATTTTATGTTTAACTATGCTCTAACAAAAAAGTAGTATGTAATAATATATTCTTGATATTTTTTATCCACAGTACATGAACAGTCAGAAACCTGAAATACTACAAAGCTTTATACACAGTTTTTAGTACTTAATAAATAAGCATCTATCCAGGCATGTCTAAGGGTCAGCTCCTGGTGTTTTCTCCTGTCTACCTGATGAATCTGGGAATCTTGGGGTAATGCAGAAATTGCCTCATGTACACAGACAACCCTCTCCTCATACTACCCAACACTACAACCTGTGAGTGATGCACTTATATAGCCAAACTGGAAGCATAGCTCTCTTCACCCAAGACTGGACTAGACAGTCAAGAGGAGAAGGTAAACACTTGCACCACACCACACTCATCACATAGTCTCTCAAAACCTACACCACCAAAGCGCGCACACACACACACACACACACACACACACACACACACACACACACACACACACGCAACACACACCTACATTCCTGGAGGCTCTCAATAAAAATCTATGCAAGTAACAGAGACCTCCAAAGCAGTAACGGGAGCAACCTCCACCCCCCAACACAACCCAAATGACACATAGCCCACAAACTCAGTGTGCCACTCAACCACAGCCCATAAGGCATAACAACGTACCCAACACTCTAGTCATAGGTGACTCTATAGTCAGGCACACTGATGTTCCACTCACCAGGCTAAACAAGGAGAAGGTTACTGTCAGCTGCCTGTTAGGTGCCAGGATCCGCCACATAATGCATGCACTCAGTTCACTCCACAACAAGTACAAACATGACTCTGTCATTGTCCATGTTGGTGTGAATGACCTGAGACATACCTTCCTGGACTACATGAAAAGAGACATGGAGGAGCTCTCCGATCTTGTAGCCGAAGCAGGTATGACCCCAGCCCTGAGTAGCATCCTGCCATCACCCAGAACGATAGCACAGTACAAGGACAGAATGATTGACTTCAACAATTGGCTAAGCTTCTGTTGTCATTCTAAGGGGATCCAGTATCTGACAGCCTGGGATGACATGATCGACAGACCACGATGCTTTGCCAGAGATGGCCTGCACCTGTCGCCCTTGGGATTCTGGATACTGGCTAAGGCTCTTGCCACCCCTATAGTGTTTTTTAAGAAAGGTTCAAATGACAAATTCACCACCGTAACAGGTACAAGCAAGCAAAATCTGAGGGTAATGTTACTCACTGCTAGAAGTCTAAACCTCAAATGCACTTACTTGAGGCACTCCTTAAAACAGAGAACATCAACATCTGTGCAGTGACAGAGACCTGGTTCAAGGCTCCAGAGAGCACCCCTGCATTACCAGGCTATAATTCATACCACACGTTTCGGCCACCTAACCTGAACCAAAACACTAAAGGCAGAGGTGTGTCCATATTCATTAAGGATATCCACACCTCCAGGCTATTTTCTCAGCATAATGCATCTGAGATTATCCAAGTGCAACTAACTCTGGGCAAGACCGCAATCCAGATTGTAGCAAGCTACAGATCCCCCACCATGCCCCAAGATTCCCACTCCTCATTTCTTGATACACTGAAAAATATTAGGGTACAACCCAACACCCTAATAATGGGCAATTTCAACTACCCCACCATTAACTGGGAAAACTCAACGTTTTCTGGAATTCATAAATTCCAATGCCTTGGATCAACTTATCCACACCCCCACCAGGGGCAGCAATATTCTAGACCTGATCATTACCAACATGGGTGACTGGTGTTCCACACCAGAGGTCAATTTCTTGTTGGTCAGATCTGACCCCAAGCTAATCATCATAGACATACACATCCCGCCCCCATCTCCCATTAGGGAAACCACCATAAAAAATGTCTCCAAAGCCAACTTCATGCTTCTTAAGACAGAAGGGGCAAACTTCACGACACCCATGCAGACGGACAATAGAGGTACAACTGCCGAATTCTACACAAATGCACTTTATAAGCACTTACACGAGTGCATGGATCATGCTCTCCATAACAGAACCAAGATGCTATCCTCCAAAAAAGGAAGCCAATCTGGTGGTCCCCTGCCATAAACAAACTCTGCAACAGAAGAAAGAAACTGTTGCAAAAAAAAGTAAAATCCCATGATTGGAGGAACTCTCTGGTCAGCCTCAGTAAGAAGCTGAGATTCCTCATAAAATCCTCCAAAGCTAGTTACGAAAACAAAATCACCACTGATTCTAAAGACAACCACAAAGCATTCTATAGCTATGTCAAGAATCTCAATGGCAACACTCAGATCTGCTCTGAGTTACAGCACAATGGCACTAAATATACAGAACTAACTGATATTGCCAATATCCTGGCAGATAGGTTCATTGTTAACTTTACTCCCCTCTCTCCCCCTAAAGGGCCCATCTCCATACTGGAAGAATACAAAGTTTCTGTAATCACGGCTGCACAGGTAAAAACCACACTCTCCAAAGCCAAGAACACAGCATCCGTGTGACCTGACAACATCCCAGGCTGTGTTCTACATGAACTACAGAATGAACTGGTACCCGACCTAAGTACCATGTTCAATCATAGCCTCACCTCAGGCTTTGTACCCACTGAATTGTGCAAACTGACGGTTATCCCACTTCACAATGGGGGAGCCAACACGGACCCTGGGAACTACCGCCCCATTAGCCTGACGAGCCTGGTCTGCAAGCCATGGAACATATCATCATGGAACTTATAAACAAAGACACTGGTAATCTCCAAACTCTGGACCCCACCCAGTTTGGGTTTGTAAAAGGCAGATCATGTCTCCTAAACCTGACAGACTTTTTTGAAGCAGTCACCAAAGCTGTAGACAAGGGTAAGGTGGTTCACACAGCCTATCTAGATCTCACCAAGGCTTTCAACACCATCCCCCATTCTAGAATTATAGATAAACTCACTAAACTAGGTATAAATCCCTATGTCACAAGATGGGTTGCCAACTGGCTCACTGACAGAACCCAAAATGTGAAAATAGCAGAGGACCCAGGATCGAACCCTGTGGTACTCCGCTTGTCACTGGTCTGAAGATGGATTTGGAGTCGGCTACTTTCCCTGTGTGCATTCTGTCAGTGATGTGTGCCTTCTGGGTGATGGCAGGATACTACTCAGGGCTAGTGTCATATCTGGCTGGGCCACATGGTCAGAAAGCTCCTCCATGTCTCTTTTCATATAGTCCAGGGAGGTACATCTCAGGTCATTCACTCCAACATGGACAATGACAGAGTCATATTTGTACTTGTTGTGGCTTGACCTGAGTGTGTGCATTATATGGCAGATCCTGGCACCCAACAGCCAGCTGACAGTAACATTTTCCTTGTTTATCCTGGTGAGAGGGACGTCAGTGTGCCTGACAACAGAGTCGCCAATGACCAGTGTGTTGGGTACGTTGTTTTGCCTTATGGGCTGAGGTTGAGAGGCACACTGATTTTGTGGGCTGTGTAGTGTTGGGTGGGTGGTTGCTTGTATTTCAGCTTTGGATGGTTCTGTTGTTTGGGCAGATTTTTATTGAGAGCCTCTGCAAATGTAGGTGTGTATTTTGTGCTACTATGTGTGGGTTTGGGTGGTGCAGGTTTTGATGGACTATGTGTAGAGTGCGGTGTGGTGTTTACCTTGTTCTCTTGACTGTCTAGTCCAGTCTTAGCTGGAGAGAGCTTGGCTTCCAGTTTGGCTATATAAGTGCTTCTCTCACAGGTTGTAGTGTTTGTGGTAGGAGGAGAGGGTTGTCAGTGTACATAAGGCAATTGCTACATTGCCCCAAGATGCCCGGATTCATCAGGGGAACAGGAGAAAACACTGGGAGCTGATCCTTAGACATGCCTGGTTATTGCTTATTAATTTAAGTACTAAGAACTGATTTCCTCTTGATAAGTGAGGAAAGTTGAGTGCTGCAGTAATTTGTAGATTATTTAGTGCTTGCAACAAGATTTGGACAGTGCAGAGCACAAAGAAACAGTTTTGAGTGCTAAAACTAGAAAACGGGCTAGTTCTAAGGAAACAGAAACAGTTTTGAGTGCTAAAACTAGAACACTGGCTAGTTCTAATGGAAAAGCTGAAGAGTAGACTTTCTGGCACCGAGGGTAGTTTAACCGTAGTTAAACGCCGCTGCGTAATGTGCAAACATGGGTTTTTAAACAGAAATATAAAAGGGATATAAATAGTCCAAAATGGCCAGACTCTACTGGTTCTAGAAAGGCAGGAAACGAATAGAGAGATAGGATTTTTTTTTTGGGGGGGGGGGTTCTGTTTTTTTCAAAAGTTAAAGCAGATACAGGAATACAAACACTTTTAAACCAAAAAATGGCTATTGCACTTGAGTGTGTAGCCCTTAACAGTTGAAAAACACTTAAAATGATCAATTAAAGTGCAAACA